>NW_024509099.1:600000-769583 GCF_017590135.1 Pyrgilauda ruficollis | reverse complement strand
CCGTAGGCGCGGGCAGCCGCGAAGCCGCCGCCGGGCGGAGCTGAGCGGAGCGGAGCCGGGCGAGGGGCGGTGGCGGAGCGGGGCAAAGCAGCGAGGGGCCGGCGGAGAGCGGAGCGGGGCGGAGCGGCCGCCACCCGCCCGGCGGGGCGGTGCGGTGCGGAGCGGGGCGGCCGCGGGAGGAGCGGGGCGCGGGCGGAGCGGAGCGCGGCGGCTGCCGCTGCCTGGATGCCAGAAGCGCCTCTGGAGCCAGCGGCCGGCGGCACCCGGGAGGGCCCGGGAGAGGAGGAGGAGGAGGCGACGTTGGCGGCGGCGGAGGAGGACTCCGGGCGCGGAAGGGAGGAAGCAGGCAGCGCTTGCCATGGCCTCCAACTTTAACGATATAGTCAAGCAGGGCTACGTAAAAATCCGCAGCAGGAAGCTGGGGGTGAGTTCTTTTTCCCTTCGCCGGCCCTGCCCGGTGTGGGGGCAAGGGGCTGGGCATCGCCTCGTCGGCCGGGGGGACGGTGGTGCCCCGGGCCGGGGCCGCCAGCGTGGGGCGCGGCGACCTGCTGCTGCTGCTGCTGCTGCTGCTCCTGGGGCTGCTGCCGCTGCTGCTGGGGCTGCCGCTGGTGCTGCTGCTGCTGCTTCTGCTGGTGCCACTGCCGGAGCTTGGAGTTCGCTCCCGGCTCCGGAGGGGTCGGTGGGGCTGTGCTGCCATTGCGCCTCGGAGTGAGCCGGCTGCTCCCCTCTCCGGGAAGGCGCCGCTCCTCCCTGCTCTCTCGGCGATCGCCCGCCAGGGTCACTGTCCTCCTCGAGTCCCCCAGCCCGGGGCTGACACTCCCCTTTGGCCGTCCCTGCGCTCCCCTGCCCGTCGCCTTGCTGCCTCCGGCAAGAGCTTGGGTGGGGAGAGGAAGGCGCAAGCAGGAGCTGTAAACTTTGTATACAGATTCTCCCTTTCTCTATCCCTGCTATTTCGGAGAGGGATGTTTTCAGTCGGGGCAGGGTCAGAAAACACTTTGCTGATACCGGAGTAACAGAGAAGAGCAGGCGTGGAGGTGTGATGGTGCTCTGCCCTGCCCTAAGGCACGGGGGACTGGGGAATGGGAGCCTGCAGCGCTCCGGGGATGGACAGGAAAGCAACGGGGTGACAGCTTCATGAACCTAAAGGCAGATACAGAGGCTGACAGTGATTGAAACTAGGGGCAGTCTCTTAGGTGAGGGTGGCTGTTCCCAGCGCCCACCGGGATGCTCAGGGACACCGCTTGTGCAGTCAGATTGGCCATGGGCACTTTCCCTGAAGGGGTGCAGCAAATCTTGAAAAGGCAGTGAAGTTGGAGCAGGGTGTGTGCAGAGGTCAGGATTTTCTAAACTTAGTCGGTCCCGGGCATCACAGGTTTGGGCTGTCTCCTACCTTTTGAGAGCAAATCGGAATGCTTGCTTGCACAGCTATTGATGTTGCCAGTAATCCTGAAAGGTCCAAGTCCCTGTTGGCCTGAGGCTGGGAGGAGGTCTGAGGTTCTTTGTGTTCACTCTTTCGGTTTTCCTTCAGGTGTGCAGAAAAGTGCAGGATCTGCACCAGCTCTCCCTTCCAGGGAGGTGGTCCCTCACTGATTCCCCTGAAATGTAACAGCAGGGACCATGTGAAATCTGCCCTCCTCCAAGTCGTGGTCTGTGAGCTTATCACAGTGCTAATATTTATCTCCTCCTCCTCCTCTTTCCCTTCCCCCCCCCCCCCCCCCCCCCCCCGATGCTGTGCATTGCTTGCAGACACAGTGTGCAGGATGGTGGGACACTAATCATGAATTGACCTTTGGAGCACTTTGGTGACTTGGCAGGGCTGTTAATTTCAAAAGAGCACAGGAAAGTTTTGTCCAAACCCTTAATAGCCTCAACTACAAATGTTTGAGAGATGGTGTAAATTCAAAGAGAATGGATGTTCTTAATGATTTTGCAACCCCAAAGTCACTCTGTGCATCAGTCAAGCATTAATCTTATCTGAAGAAGCAATTTCTAAGCCTCAGTTTGTTTCTGGCAGTCCTCTGCTTAACCTTTGCTCATCAGTTTTTCCGCTGCTCAGCAGTGTTATTGGATGGGCCCAACACAAAGCAGGGAGATCATGGTATCCCATCACCTTGATGTTAGTAGTTGGAAGCAGAGTTAATCTATTTGCTTTGCAAATCTGGCTTTGAAGCCATCTCAAGTGTCCTTTAAGTGTGAAATTATGTATATGCATATCTCTATGTATGCAAATACTTTTATATATCTATGTCTATGTCATACGTGCAACAAATGTAGAGTTCATATTGCAGGAATCTTGGATGATACTTGCTGACCTGTGTAAAAAAATGGTGGAGAGTGTGATATTTCATTTTATGTAGCTTTTATATTTTTTGTTTTGAAGATGTCATCTGATTTTTTAAGGGAGATACATAAAACTTTTTTTTGCATAGATGTTTTCCATGGTCATAATGATTATCATACCTCTACACTAAGCAGAAGGGAAATTGTTCATATGGTGTCTGTGGAGGATTTTTTCCTACTGAAATGTGTGAGGGTGACAATTCAGACTATACAGCCTCAGGCAGGTGGTAGTATAAGCTTAAATATGACATATGGAAATGCACATCTGAATAAATCTATTAAATACAGTTTAAAAGGGATTATATTTTATAGAAAATAGCATCAACATTCAAATGAATGTGATGGTTGAAAGGTATGAATATGTGTGTATATATCCATAGCTAATTGGATTCTTGTGACTGAATATCTAAATTAATGCAATTTTTATTCACCCAGTGAAACATTAAAGATTTTTCTTTTTTTCCTTTATGTCTGTATCCAAGTCCAGACCTTAATGACTTTCACTGGATCCATCATGATGTAGGTGAATACTTCAGTTTTCAAGAATATAAATGTCTGCTAGAAAATGAATATTTTTAACTCCCAAAAAAGGGAAGAGAGCTATAGGTTCTGGAAACTAATGGTAAGATAATTTTTAAATGTGGCAATAGAGTTTTATCTCTTGCTATGTTACGTTTCATTCTTACACACTGGAAGTTACTGGGTAGCTTTTTTTTTGGACATAATAATCTACATTCTTTGAATATTTCAAAGTCTCCTGAAAAGCAGATTGATTAAAACTTGGAGAGCTGAGGTGTCTAATACCAGTTTTAGTGCTAGACTTGGGCAATACAGATAATTCTAACCTTTAGGCTGGTAGCCAATTTGTTATGGAAATTCTTCCAATTCAGCTTTTATTCTGTTTTGTTTTGTGACTAAGGGAGCCCTGGCGAGGAATCAAATTGAAGAAACTTCAATAGTATATTTTCATTTTATTGAAAAAAACCCACAACAACAAGCTTTCATTTAAGGAGACCTTTCTGGTAGAATTTACTTCTTTAAGAATTTAATTTACAGAAACCCAAGTAGTAAATCTTCATCTAATTATAAAATAGAAATACTCATTATTTTTCTTAATGTATTATGTTTACTTCTGACATTTTACACCTATACCTTGCTTTAAGTACTTGTTACCCTGTCTGCCTACTCCCCACATACCTTCAAATTCTATTCATTGTATTCATGAAGTCAGGACTCAAGCTGTTTTCCCATCAGTAATTGATTCTGTTCAGAAAAGTGATTTGAAGACAAAAATTATGCCTAAATCATGGAAATACACGGCAAGAAGAACTGCAAGAATTTGTCCTTACTTTTTTGTTTAGTGATACTTGATTATTAACTTTTATTTTGCCTGCTTTTCACTGTAATCCTTACGTGCTTGTTTACAGAAATTCATAAATAAGTAAATTGTAAGTAAATAAGTAAATTTTTCTGACAGTCCAGTATTTTGAAGTAGACCTCATTGTTCTGATACCTTTATGATGCTAAAGTTGCTTTTGTTGTAAGGTTGGATAGTCAGTTGAGGAGGTTTACCAGCCACTCTGTTGATGTATTCTGACTCTGGGAGTATCATGATTACTGCCATGAAGATATCAGGCCACAAAGAGACATCCAGCCAGTCTGAACACTTAGTTTGTCTCCTTACTTCTGTTAGGCATGAGCTGTGCATGAAACCTTCCTCTGGTGCCTTGAAATGTCAAATATATGTTCAAGGCTATGCACTAGGCAAGCTCATGTGTATTCATCATGTCTTTATCAAGGTATCATGGTGTCTTTGAAACTTAGAAACTGTAGTCATTGAGGATGACTGTAATTAAAACATCTTTATAAAATCTGTTTCCCTGCAGCCTAAATATGCCTTTCTTTTCAGTGCCCTGGCATTCCCACATTGTTTGATATTTTGCTTTTCTCTAATGCTGCATAAAGGAAATACTCATTCCAGCAGCCATTACATTTGATCTGTGTGACCCTTCTTTGAAATAAATGTGATTGCAATGTGGTGTGCTGTTCAGATCAGAATAGGTCATTTATGTGGTGTGGAACAGGACTGTGTTGCCTTTGTTCTTTTGGACTCTTTCATACTTGTGTCACATTAAAATTCATATGACACAATTTTGTACTGCACTGGCTGTGCTTATAGGCTGAAACTTTCTTGTAGCAGATTGGAATCCCTTTGTTGCCTCCTAATAAACTAAGCTGTGAGGATTTCATGCCTTGCTGAAGTGCTGTTTCTTAGAAAAAAAACCAATTTGATGTCACATGAGGAAGTCTAATTAAAAATGAACATTGTGTCACTTTGATAGTCTTGTTTTGACCCATATCAACCTTCGAAGTCATAACCTTACTGTTTGTTTGTTTTTGTCTTTTTTTGTCGTGCCTCGGCCATAGAATGAAGGAATGTTATCTCTTGGAAATTTTCACTTCGTTTGTTAATAATTGCTGATTTTTCTGTGTTTCTACACACTAAGTGGGATTATTTTCTGGGTGCTTCAGTTTGTACTCTAATATAGCTATCCGAAGAGAAAATTGTACTTGCCAGTCAGTCTTGATTGAGTAATAAATAGTAGGTTGCTCTTAGTCACCAAATTAGAAGTTTTACCATATAACCTCCCCCTATTTTTAACCATACTTTTAGATCATTACGGGTACCTTTTCTGTAAATGAACACAGTGTTTCTCCTTCTGCAGTTAACCCCATTTTCAATCAATCAGGGCTAACAATGCTATGAATACGAACCACTGATTGCAGTGTGATTCCTCTTGAAATAATGCAGTATGTGTCTTACAGAATCCTAACACTCAACTGATATTGTGTGTATATTTTGGGTGAAGAAAGAAAAGGGACCTGCAAAATTTCTTGGGTTTGAGATTACATTGATAGATCGCACTGGCTCTGCAAGTGGGTCGTGATGAATACAGAGGGCAAAGTAAAGGTTCTTCTATTTCTTTGAGCTGCCACAGCATATACAAAGAAACAAACAAATACATGAAAAAGTACAAACAAGTAGTGCACCTAGAATTGATAGCCTTTCCATAGATTGTTTTATATTATTATCTATGGGAAAGGTGCTCAGCCTGATTGTAAACACTGAGATTACCTTTTATATAACTGTATCCTGACCGGTGATGCAAACTGTGAGTTACATCTTGGAGTATGAAAATAATTCACATGAAACTATAAAACCTGACTTTCTATTTATAATAAATTAATTTCAATTTTTATAAAGCTCTAGATGGACAGGATTTAGATTGCAAATTCCTTCCTCGTAAAGGAGTTTCTTTTTCACAATAGTTCAAGGCAACCTGAGATATGGAATTAAAAGGATTTCACTGTTATCCATTAAAGAAACTAGTCACATTTACTACTTAATACTGAAAGTATCATTTAAAATACCAATAATTACTCCTTTCATTTTTCTTGCTACATTTTGTGAACGGATTTGAAGAATTAAAAGGAAAATACATGGATTTCCAATTCAGTCATTATGGAAAGAGCAATCATCTTGAGCTTCTGACCAGTTTTTATTGATTAAGCCTATTGTACAGGAAATTGAAAGCAATGTCTTGCAGCCGTGGTAAACAAGGACAAAAAGTCCCACAACTTTTTATGCTAATGTTTGTGTTAAAGCACCTTGTGGGTCAGGTTTGTGGTAAGAACTTTGAAGTTGCTGTGCTTCCCAGTTATTTTCTTGATGTGCTTTTCCACCTCTTAATTCCCAACAGGTGTGATAGCCAAAGGGCTAGTAATTTTGTAATGGATGGCACTTAGAGTCAGATAGTTCTTTTTTGTTGATAGCATATCACATCCATGTTATCAGTGGATTATAGATGCTTGTATTTCCACTCTTGTGTGTAATACCATTGGCCTCAGTGAGATTACACTTTAGCTATGTGAAGATTACACAAAGAAGTGCTTGTACAGACACTCTCTCTCTTTCACTTGCATATTGTGAAATGGTAAAATTTTATTGAGACTTTTTTGTATCTCCTGGAAGGCCTTCTGTCTTTTCATTTAGGAGTCTGTCATTTTTGTCTTATAGTGGACATTACAACCTGATGAAAAGACCCAGCGAAAAGACCCTGAAGTCAATTTAGGAACCTGTTAACTTTGGTGGCTTTGGTTCAGTGTCCATGTGGGAACATTAGCCACATGCATAGAACATGAATTTCCTTGTTGTAAAATGCCTTTCAAATCCTACTCAAAGGAATTGTCCTTTCTGAAATTGGTAATTATGGAAGGAACATGTTCTGTGAGTCCTTGAAATATACAAGGAATTATTCATGTAATTCCAGTAGTGAGTTTTCTTCCTATTTTTTTAGAAATAATCTCTCTTCAAATCATTCATTCAGATTTTTGCAAGCAGTGCAAAATGCTTTATAGCTGTTGCCTGGCAACAACATATTCAGGCAACAGCGTATGTGAGTCAGTTGTTATATGTTTATATATGTGGCTGTGTATAGAGCATATATTTTAGATATATAATTTTTAGATGAGACATTTTTTAAAAAGCGTGCTATGAAATGCTCTTTTTAAAAATAATAAAATTCAAATAAAGGTTTTGGGGTCTACATTACCCTGGAAAGTTTGTCTTTTGTTTTAGGTTATGTGAAAGATCAGCTATCTGAATAGCTTTCCACAAATGTCATGATGAAGTTAATATACTTCCATTCAGTCTGAGCAAGCAGTGTAAAATGTTCTCTTTGTTGAAGGCAAGCAATATTTTCTATGTATGGATGCTAAATTATATCCCTCACCATTCTTTAAATTAATAATGTGTTATTGAACCAAAAAGTAGGTCTTTTACTGTGTACTGTAGCCTTTCATGTATACTATATTTGAAATAATAATTGCGAATGTTGCACTGCAATTTTTGATTTCAATCTTTGGAACTTGCAGTGCAACTCTAAGATTCAAAATTATTCTGGTGTATTACTGTGAGGAATTATAGTTTGATTGAATTTTTTTTTTTTCCGGAAAAAATACAGACTTCAACTCTAAATACTATAAAATTTCTTGAAGAAAATCAGTAAAGAAAAACAAGGAAACCTTTTGCTACTGTGGAGAAAGTTTTCAATTTTGTCCTACCACACAGAAACTTAGAAAAAAGATTTTAGTGAGAGTAGAGTGTGTGCAGTAACTGCCTTGACCCTTGGGCACATAAATGCTTACTTTCAATTAATGTTTTTTTCAGTATTCAGAAAACATGTTCACACATCATGTCTGAGGAAAAAAACCTGTGTGATTGATAGATACAGTTCATAAACCACTATACCTGAAAACTTTGTACAAGTAGTGAGATTTGTATCAGAATTGAATCTCCTGTCTCCAGGAGTACTCTTACTGGCTAGGATAGGGTAGGATAGCTTTCTTGGAAAGAGTTTTGAAGAAGAATGTTAATTTTGAAGTCTACTTAGAAATTAAGGGGGAAAAAAAACCTTTTGTAAAGTAGTTATGAAATATGCTTCTTCTCAAAAGTGATCTCCCCTGCAAAATAAGTCTTCCAGATTCTGACGCTTTTTAACAATTGCAATGTGTGAAACATGGCATCGCTGTCATACTGAGAGGTTACAAGCCCATGCAAATGGAGCCTCACAGGAATTACTGTTCACTTAAGATGCACATAAATTAGGAAGATAATTAAGGGAAGTGTGTAAATCTTTTAAAAGATTGATCTTCTTTCTCTCTGTTGTTCAGTTGCCAAAATGTCCCTCATCATCTCCGGCTTATCTGGGCTGAACTTTGGAAAGGTTGTATTCATTAACATGTCAGTGAGGAATTAGAAGCACACAGCATGGACTAGACCTGGAGAAAAAAGTTACAGTGTCTGCTGGAGGAAGGGCTCTTTGGCATATTCCCCCTACCCATTCATTGCAAAAAGAATTAATAGCAAAGTTTAATATTGAAAGGCTGCCACCACTGTAGAACCAAATTACTACCATCTTTGAGAAAGAAATCCTTGATACTTCCATTACTCTTTGTTTGTCCCTGAATTTTTTCTTTATTTGAGTCTTGCTCCGAGGTACCCTGTCCTCAGAGTGAATTGTATATTCTCATTCCTCATGCAAACACTTTTTTTCCTGCAAAGAGAAAAGAATGCATGAAGTCTTACAAAACAAGAATACAAAAGAGTTTTCTGAACGAGTGGTCATAATTATTGGTTTTGTACAGTGCCTAAAAAGAAGAGGAAGAACTTCATTTTAACTGAAGTTGACATGTTCAATTATTAATTGCTAGATTAGTATGATGATACTAAGGTGTATGATACGTATAATATATATAAAAAATAGTAGGACTTTAAATCCCCTAAGAGCAAAGGGAGGGGGTTAATTTTCGTAGCTGTAGCAAGGTTATTAAAATAAAAGATATTATACTGAGTTTTATTTTTTGTAGCTCCAGTATCTTAAGGTACAGAATGAATTCTAGAGCTTTTTGCACTGTGGATGAAATAACCTCTCTTGAGAAGACAAAAATCTTTGTGCTGGTATGTTGGACTCAGAAAAGTTAAATTTTAGTCTTTTGCAGAGACATAATTTGTGATCTTGAGCACTTTGATTCGTTCCAGACTTATTCCCAATTATACTAAGCCTACTGTACACGACACAAATTAAATCTAAAGCTGTGTTAAGGCCCCTTATACCAGCATAGAGAATGCTTTTAATGTAAATGGGAAACAGGCTTTCTGAGCTTAACTTTTCTGTTTGTAAAATTAGTATAATCTCTTCTCACCCGTGATTGCTTTATTTTGTTTGTCTCAACTATAAACCCATGTTAAGTTCTCCTTTAAAATGAATACGTTGGCTAATGCTGACTGTGATCAAAATATTTTTAGGTGCTACAACTCTATAGAAAACACTGGAATAATTCATACTTCGTTTTTGATTTTTGAATTTCATAACTGTGGAATGGCTGAGGTTGAAAGGGACCTTGGGAGGTTGCCTGATCCAACTTCTCTCTCAGGCAGGGTCACTGTCTATTTTAATGTTGTATGAAGAGTTTTGGTTGAAAATAAACTTTTGGTTGTGTTTAATTTGATTTTTCTATGATTTTTTTTTTTTTTTACAGTCAGGATTTGTTCTGTAATTTATTTTAGATTTTTGTATGTAAAGAAGGAAAATATTGTGCATTTTCTACCCAGATCTTATTGATAGAAATGACTGCTCATCAGTTTTCAGTTTTCTTCTTAGAAACAAATGGAATAGGAATGCTAGAAATCTGAAGCTGGTAACTCTGATAGGACCTATGTTTCTTTTGCCCTGAGACAAAATTATAGCACAAAATCTAAAGTTTTGGAGAATTTCACTTTCAAAAGTAGATACTGAAATATTTAAGGTAGAATTTTTCACAGTTTACTTGGCAGAACAATCCTGAAAGCTGAATGCAGTGCATGAGACAATTTCATAACTGCTTGGGTTGCTCATCTGCAGTTGTGGGTGTAAATTTCTGACCTCAGCCATTCAGAAAAGCTGTATTTGTTAAATATATGGCACGCAAAGTAACAACCTTATTTTAAAGCAGGGGGATGGGTTAAAGATGTTACTGCAACATTGTTTTCCTTTCCTAGTGCAGTGTATTACTGGTCAGATTTTGAGAAGACATCGTCTCATTTCCGAATTTTATAAAAGGCACATTCTTCCACGAAAAAGCTTGAAATCCCTTACTCTGTAGGCTTATGTGAAGCATTCTGCTAAGAATTGCTAATACTTAGCCTTAAGTTGTATGTTTTACCCATAATATCTTGGAGTTCAGCATGGGGAACATGTATTTGCATGGTCCTGCAGAGGGAGGTCTGTGGGGCTTTGTGCAGGTTGTAGGGTGAATCAGTTGAGTCCCCTCATAGAGCCTAGAGATAACAAAATGCATTGTTTCTTGAGGAATTCTACCTACACAATATGTGCAATAAAAGAGCACTGTAGAAGCATTTATTCAGAGGAAATATATAAGGTTGCAAAAAAAAAAAAAAAAAGGAGAAAAATCAAATTATGGTTTGCCCTTAATAGTAACACTAGTCTGAATGCTTCCAGAAGATTTGTAGCGTTCAATATTGTTGGGGCACTGGTTTGCCTACAACAAAAAAAGTAATTTTTTTTCTGCAAAAAAGGAATAATTTTGAGATCACTGAATGATCGGTATCTTCTTCAGTGTGTCACAGCTTAAAGAAAAAGGTTGAAGATGTACTTTGCTAATAAGAGTATTTGCTGAACCTTTTTCTTTATCAACACACGCGGGTGGTGATGTATTTAACAAAGTTGGGTTCCCTCATCATGTTACATTTTTCCAATTATTGATTAATCTGGATGTCTGGGGTTTTTTTTTTGATAATGAAAATTCTCATGTAGAACCATCCAAAAGAAAAATAAGGGAAAGGAAGCTACTTTTGGCTTTAAGTGTGAGCATGTAGATGAAATAGATCATCTCTTTCAGATGTAGGTAATAGTTACCTTGATTAAATCTCACTGCTCAGTGTAGGCACATCTTCAATTTCTTCTGATGAGTTGTAAGATCAAATGTATTTACTGGGAAAGCTGTGTAACAGACAAAAAGTTTCTCAGCACTAAATCTGCATTTGTACATAAATTTTGGCTAGTGAGAATTAGTGAAAATTAGTTTTGCAAAAAGCAGAGTGAAAAATTCTGAGATCTGTCTTTCGTGATGGAGCAGAATCTCTGACAGCTGTTATTCCCAATAATGATGTGTGATGTAGTAAATTGATAAATATTTTTAAAAATGTAGCAGAAGGAATAAGCGAAAGGATGGAAGCAGTCTGCTGTAGTCTGATGTTGTTGCAGAAAAACATAGAATTCCAAAGAATGGAATTCTTTTTATGGTCCCAGAGGTCTTAATAAAGAAGAACATTGCAGTTTTTTAAAGGTGAAGTAGATACATTAATGCAAAGGCTCTATTTCTAGAATATAAGCTATTACACATTAAAGGAGTTGTCCAAGACCCAGGGGCCAAATGGAATATTGCGGAGTCACGGCCATTTCAGAAGGTTCAGGTTATTTTGAAGAATTAGGTCTGGATACTTGTAGTGTATCACTAGAGATGACTCTTTTCAGACACTTCCTAATCATTTGGGATGAAGATAATGCTTACAAATCATGAAAGGGAGCTGTAACTAATGGTAACAGCTTAGCAGCTGGCAGAGAACATTGGCTAAACTATCGGAATTAGGAATCTGAGGTACATTGAAAATGGAAACCTCACAGTGAGACATAAGGAGGAATCTGTGGAGCAGCCATGGAATAGATTTATATGAGATTTATGGCCAATGAGAGGAAAATTTATACTGGTGTACTTCACAGTGTATTTATTTGAGGATAGACGTTGCTGTAGCAGCTTTTATACAATAATATACCTATAGCGTTTAGATGTATTGCTTTGGGATTTTTTGAACCGAAGGAGAAACTAGAGAAGTAAATGCTACTTGTAAATATTTTTTGCATGATTTTGACATGATTATAACATAATGCAGTGCATGTCTCAAGAGAACCCAGAGGTTAAATGTGTTCCAAAATGGTTTTGGAAGTGTGTTTTCCAGAATTCTGGATGTCAGAAAATAATTTTTGCCTGGATTTTTTTTTTCTCTCTTCTCTGAAATGGAAAATTTTTGCTGTGTTTCTGTATAATATTATTTTATGGCTTACAGTCATTTTGCTTAAAAATGAAGGATATTCAATGTCAATCTATCCTGTCCTGCAATCTAAACAAAATGGAATTAAACTAGCGAGGTGATGCCTCTTGTTTAATTCTTCAGAATCTTTTCTTTCTTCTACGCCTGACTTACCTGAAACATTTCCTAGACCAGCATAACTAGTTGATCTTCTGGTAGCAAAACTAACAGTTTTTCTTTCTGTAATTTGGAAGTTACTAGAAAGAATATATACCCATTCTCATTTAAACAAACAATGTTTCCTCAATTTGCTTGTACTGATCAAAAGGGACTGAACTAATGGGCCAAATATCTGCTTGTGGGTAGAAAAGCATATGAAGGAATACAGTGTCCTTCTGTACATGCCAGGCTTTAAAGTTTAGGAAAATGTAAGAAGTTGTAAATTACATTAATTTTGTTGACCTGAGCTAACCTGCAGTGGTGGCACAGTGGCAGTGTGGCACACCTGTCGTGGTGCTCAGGCCTGAGCCGAATGCACAATAGATGAAATGAGTTAAACAGGACATCTGAAATGGGGAATGCTGCTAGCCACCCTTTGAAGTCAGCTTTAGAGAGCTATAAAACAGAGCAGAGCTGACTGCATAGCCATTAAGATGATCGTGACTGAAATAGTGAGAATGGAAGCTCAACTAGCAATACATAATTACCATGAGATTCTTGATTTTTGTCGCTAGTGTTTCTTCATTAAGTTAGGCTTGCAGTGAATTTATAAACAAATACAGAGGAAAGACCTCTGGTAAAGAGGGCCAAACCTGCCCTTGATTGTGCAAGTGTCTCTGAAGGTGTGTGTGTTTGCAGGTGTTGCACACCAGCCTCAGGGCTCACCATAGCGGTGCTTTGACCAAGCTTCATTCTGTCAGTCCTTTGTTACAGCAAATTCATAAAATTCTGTCAATCCCATCAAATGCTATTAAAACCTAAGCCAGGCAAAGCAGATCCTCATCTTCAAAATTCTTTTTCTAGGTAGGCAGGTAGTTTTAGGACTGCATCCCATGTAAATGGGATTTGTTCAGGTTTCATGCCTCAGCTTTTCTTCAGAATCAGGAGGGTTAAAAATCTCAATTTCTGAACCCAAAAATTGAAATGCTTGTGTAATATTTTGTCCTCAGGACCAGATGCCTTAGGCATAGGCCTTTAATCCCTGTGCCCTAGTTACAGCAATTAAGGTTCATGAAATATAAATTTTGTTACATATGCATCTTGGTTTCTTCTTTTTTATTCAGTTTCAAAATCAGTCTGAAATATTAATGATCATATTAAATGGACTCCGTTATGTGAATTGCTGTTAATATTGCATTCTAGTTATCCTTAACAGATGCAGTGAATGACATTTTCTAACATTTAGACTTAAATGCACGTTCTCTTGCTGAAAGAAATCTTGACTTTAATAACAGAGTTTCTTTGTAGGTCTGCCTCTTTATCTGCATTTAAGTAAAAAGTTGCTGAAGGTATGCAGCACTTTGGAAAACCACGGCTTATAATTGTTCATGATTTCTAGTGCTGCAGTGCAAATTAATCATTGTGGAAGTGTGCTGGGGAGAACAGAAATGCCTAACAGCATTGTGGTCCCTGCCTGAAAGACTTACGCTCCAACATCTGAGATGTTAAACCTATCCTTCAAAGTCTCATGGCATTTTTTTTTTCACTAAAATACTTCTCTCAACCTAAATCTATCATCCATTTCTGCCATCCTGTCCATGCAAATAGATTTCTGAAGCTTGATTATAACAGTTCCTTTCTCCCCCCACACAGATGAAGAAACAGTCACTCATTTGAATGAAGTCCCCATCAGTGCAGGTTTTTTTGGGACCAGTGATAGGTAATGAGGGTACAGAAGTGGAAAACCAATTTCATTTAAGTGGTTCAATAAAAGAAGTGCTGTCTGCATGGCAACAGGTATAGGCATGCTAGATTATATTTTACTGATAGAGATAGTAGTCCCTTTCTATAGATATGAAAGCTCTCAAATGAAAAATTCACAGCCTTCTGGGGGGTTTGTTTTCTTTTTTGAAGGCAGAGGCGTATGTCACTGTAAAACAACTATATGTACTTTAATGTGGCCAGAAAAGAGGCACTTAGCTGTTCCACTGCAAAAAGAATGAGTTAATAAACCCGGCACACAATCTGTCTCTGCTCTAGCTCTTGGCACACAGCAGCCCTAATTGGTGGAAGCTATTGAGGCCTTAATTGCTGATTTTGCAGTACTGCCATGTTTACTGATAAGGTTTAATGCAAGCTAAAATTTGTTAACTAGAGAGAAACAGTCACACTTGCATGAAGAGTGTGAGGACAAACAGCAGGCTTTTCTGAAGCACCAAATGATGGCGAGGTATTTCAACACATGGCATCGTTAGATTTGTCCTTTGAGACTCTTGAAAGGCCTTTCTTTGAGCAGAAGAGCAAGAAAAACTTCGTGTCATACAGCTAGTGCTGAAATAAGCCTATAGTTGAAGGGACAGTGTTCACCTCACTGATTTACATGATGTTGCCCTGCATAGATGAAGGACCATTGTATTTAAACATTAAGACCTTTAGTTCTTGAACTGAGATATCCTCTCATTTTATTTTTAACATTATTACTGCACTATGATACAATGGCCTTTTGAGCTACTAACCTCCTGTTTAATTTCTGAACTATTAAGTTAAAAATCATTGTTATTTGCATTTGAGTTTATGTAGTAGTAATAAAAATACCAAATAACGATGTTTTATGGCTGTTTATGTCCAAAAAGCTAAAAGGGAAAATAAATGGAAATGTGTTTTGTACTTAACGTAACACTCTGGAAGTGCCTTATTTTGTGTCTTAGCATGTTTTTCATGTACTGCATGCATGGCTTAGAGCAGAGGAAAGTGTAAGATGCTGGTTGAGTGAAAACCAGATGCTGCTGTGAGCTCCTAATGAGTTTTTTCTTCATGTTTGTAAAATGAAACAGTATTCAAAGAGATTTTGTGCTTGCATATGATTAAGATCTATTTAATATTGTTACTGGACATACTGTATCTAGAGTATATTCTCCAAGCATCTCACACAGTTCATAAATTGTGCATCTGCATGTGTATAAAAGAGCAGATATTTGAAGTTCCTTAACACAGTGCTTTAATCCAATATTTATTAATGTTCAGGAGAGGAGAAACGTCATGTTCATCAAGTGTACTGAGAAAACTAATAGTAATTAGCATTATATTAATTTTTCTGCAGCTTAAATGGAAATTTTGTCAAACATACATTAATTATGATTGTAAATTTTCTCTACTCCTTAGACCAATTTGGTTTCAATCCATATTCGGTTAAGTAAGTTGCAACTCCATGTGGATCTATGACAGTATAAAATATTAAGACTTGTATTACATAGTGGTTCAGATACATAACAAGGCAGCTTTACAGCTCTTTAGACATATAACCAGACAGGTTGGTTTTGAGTTTCCTCAGGGCTCTACACGTCTGTAGTAGTCCTTGTTGGTTCAGTAGTTTTAGCTTGAAAGGCTGATGGACAAAACAAACCTATCATCAGTGAGGCCCTGATTAAAACTTATCTATGCAGTTGTGAGAGGAGCTCCCAAGTCCAAGTCAACAAGGGCTGTATCTTTCTGCTTTTAAAAACCTTGAGGGGTTGCAAGTCTGGCTCACAAGAACGACCTTCTTGCCAGGCTGTTTGGCAGACTTGTGTGGATTCCATGGAATGGGTAGCACTTTGTTCTTTAAGCAATCTGATTCAGAATCCACTAATGTCTACTGATGTTCTGTTACCCACAGATGCAGCAAAATGTATCTAAATCCTGTTAGTTTTACTGAAATTTGAATAGTAATGTATTTCCAAGAAGAGTTACGGAAAATGCAAAATGATTTGCAGTAGCACAGATCCATTGTCTCTTTATCTCCAAAGCTGTGTGCTTCCTTATGGGGTTAAACAAACAAACAAACAAACAAAAATCCAAAAAAAACCCCCAAAATCCAAAAAAACCCTAAAAAAGAGGAAAAAAAAAACCCCAACCAAATAACCAAAGGGAAAGGAAAATATCTCACTTTCTTTCCTTTCTGTTGCCAAGAAACAGTTACAGAAATGTATCTATCACTCCCTTAGCATAGGAAAGGGTCTTCTGTCAAATACCAGTGGCAGCAAGTCATGAGCTCTTCTCTGCCTTTTCCTTTCACTTCACTGAAGTGTGAAACAAACAATATAAGACAGTAAGTTTTTAATAAGATAAAGTGGGAAATAGACTAACACATTCTTGAACAAGGTAATGTTTTAGAAATATTAACTCTTGCACTTAATATGGATGTGAATGTTGGCAATATTATGTTACTGTTCTGTCTTTAATTTTCTAACAGTAATTTTGAAATAGCATTTCCTGAATGAACTTTGTGAAGTAAATCCCACTTGTGCTAACTCCCGTATAATGCTATACTTTTAGTGGTCATGTAAGTTTTTGTTTTATCTCCTGTTCCAATTCTTTTCTTGGAGACCTTTTTCCCTTTATAAATTGTGATGCAGAATTAAAATTTGGAGGACAAAGTTTTAGAAGAACTAAATGTGACTTGTTTTTATCTTTCTATGGTATATATTAGCATAAATATGATGGTATTTTTTCTGCCTGCCACTCTGCTGACAGAGATGGTAATTCCAATATTCTGTGTAAATTGCAAATCAAAGTTATGAAACATAAAGTTTGTAGTTTAATGCACATTAAAATTGTGTGTTAATGGACATTATTATTTGTTTATATTCTACAATAATAATTCCACAATTTTATTGGGCTTTACCTGTCCAGAACTTTTATTTGCTTTACCAGAAGTAAATAAATTTCAAATAGAAGATTGCCTTTGTCAGTAATTGATACATATTTGCCCAATCTGAAAACAGTGGTGAAATAAACAGTTTGTTACTATTCCTTTGCTCTCTGTAATCAGTAGAGGGCTCTACCAAGCTAGTCAGTTTCTGGTCATGGTGTTTGCATCTGATTGAGGGCATTTGAGTGATTTGAGTAAATAGTTAAGATGTTTGCAGATGAAGGAGGTTCTTGATAGCTTTTTTTTTTTTCCCATGTAAATTAAGAAGAAAGCTCATGGATAAGACATACAATGTAGATATTTTAGGTGCTAATTACACTTAAGTGTTTCACTCCTGTGATTGACAGTCATATCCTCGGGCATCTCATACTCATTTACGTTGTGAGTATATGTTTCAGCAAAATACCTTGAACTAAAGAGAATTTCCTACTTTAAAAAGCAGTGGACTAAATAGTTTAATAATATAATAATAATAATAAATAATATATAGTAAGTATGAAACAATTGATATTTTCATGCCTCTATTCCAGATGGATTCCTCAATTCCTTTAAAAAACTTTCCTGTGAGTTCTTGTCCAGTATATTCTTCTATTTGCTGTTGTCATTTGTATAAGGCAAACAGAATGAATAATAACTTATATTCTTTTCTGTCATGTCTAGTTTTAGGGCTGACATCTGACCTGATTTAAGCAAATAGAAGTTCTGCTACTCCAAGAGAATTTCTCCAAACTTTCTGTTTGGCGACAAAGGACAGGCAGTCTTGGGAAGAAAAAAAAAAAATCTAAAAAAAAGAGAAAAAAGTGCTGAAATGAAGAAACAGTTTGTTTCCATAGTGCATTTTCCCCTTACAACTCTTTGATGCATCATAAATGTAGCAAGCATGGCTATTAACTTGATTCACTCTCTTTCACAATACAATGTCGCTGCTCTGGAGGGAGATTTCAGACAGTGCTGGACAAGCAGAAAATAAATGTGGTGAAACAGAAGTAAGCTGTTGGAATGAGCAAATGAAAGAAACTTTAGAAACAGTCCATATAATGTATGAAAAACATTTTCTAAATAAGGAATAAAAGAATATAAGATGGGTAGCTAAAATTACAGCTTACAGTTTCCAGCATTGGTACACTTGTTGTGATGGAGCTTTTAGCCTGCAGTACTTGGTAGTCTTGTGTAGGAGGGATTTTGCTGCAGGAGAAAAGGTCCTACCAGATTCCTTACCATGGGGCTGTTTTAACTGCACATTAATGTAATGGTGTGTACTAACAAGATAATGTATAAGCTGCACACATGTTGCAATACAGTCATTAAATTTTAGATGTTTGGCTAGATCTACCTTTTGAATTTACTCTCTTGCAACTGCAGTGGTTACTAATGTATTATTGATGTAACTGGAAAAAAAACCCTGTAAAATTTCAGGCACTTGACTGGTCACATTTGAAAACATAGCTAAACACATGATGTCTGATACTGTTTTCAAAGAAGATAAAACAAGCCTGGGATCATCCAGTTCAGTGATGCTAGTCATATATGGTCAGGATAAACATAAAAGGGAAAGATTAGGAAGGATATGTTCATGTTTTAGTTCCAGGCTTCAGCTGGCCCTTTACTACCTACATTAAGGCAATTCAACAGTCATCTATGATGAATAATGGAAAATAAACAGCTACAATTTGTGTTTTACTCTCTCAAACTCTCTGAACCTTTTTCTTTTACACATCTGCTGCCAGAGCTGTTGAGTCAGCAGCTTACTTCAATTCCAGTAATCAAAACTCTGAAAATTTTCTTTCCTGCTTTTGTTTGCCCCACGAAAGCAGCTTCTGTCAACATAATCTCCTTTCATTTTATATAGTCATAGAATTATTAAGGTTGGAATAGACCTACAAGATCATCAAGTCCAACTTTTTACTAAACACTGGAATGTGAACTAACCCATAGCCACGTCCAGTTGGTTCTTTAATGCTCCCAGGAATGGTGACTACTACATCCCTGCGCAGCCCATTCCAGTGCTTGACAATGCTTTCTGTGAAAAAATTCTTCCTAATTTCCCACCTGAACCTTTCCTGGCACAGCTTGAGGCCATTTCCTCTTGCCTGTTCCTACTTACCTCTGTTCTTCATCTTTTCCCTCGTGGAAATCTACCCATGTGTCTGCAAAGGTTTAATTTCTGTCCAAGGTCATAGGACCTTGGACTTAATCAAAATTTTGGCAGCTGGAAAAATTACATTTGGCAGTATGACCATTTTCTTTGGAGCCCAATGAATGCCAGCACACTGCTCAAGCTTTGCTCTTAGCTAATATCTTCTCTACTGGAGGCCTTGAAAACTGCAGACAATTAAGATAATGTTTCTCTTGGTTTCATCTCTGCAAACAGCCATCATACTACCTCTTTGTCAATGTTGTAAATTCCCTTTTTTGTATTAGAAGTTGAAGTGATACACAAATCACAACCACTATTGCTGGTTGGACACCTTTTATTCAGTAAGGCAGTGTGGCTGTGTACCCAGAAGCAGGGGACTGTGCAGGCATGCTTGGAGGGGCTTCTAGTTAGGTATTGAGGAAGAGCCTCAGGGGGCTGTTCACTTATCAGCTCTGCAAATGATGCTATAGCCTTTGTCTGTGTATGTACCAGAAGCTGCTTTCTTGGGTGGCATGACCTGTACATCATCTTGTTGATGTTTTTTGTGCCCGTGGCCTTGTCCTTCTAACAAGCCTGTCAGCATCATGAGTGTAGCAGCTCTTGCAGTCTCTGTGGGACAATTGGTCTCCAGAGCTTATCAGTCCTTGGGAAACTCTCACACACTGCTTTCTCAGCAGTCTCAGAGTTCAAACGCATTTCCTCTCTTTGGACGCTTTTTGCGAACTAGTTTCTGCAATCAAACATTTAAGAACCTTTTGATGGCACAGGAAGTCCCATGGTTTGATTTTCTGCTATGTGATTCTTGTCTCATCAGTGATGAGAATAATCTTTTTCAAGCTCTATGTTCATATTTCACACTCCCTTTTCTGCCTGTCGTCTTGGTAATAATCATCAGTATTAGATTAAATCTGAATAAGAAGCTTCCAGCAAGTGGAACTGATGCAAAACTAAGTGCTGAGTGAGAAGACATCCCATGCAGAGTGAAAGAATGCCAAGCTCTTTATTTGTAAAGTGCAGAAACATGTGATCAGAGTAACAGCCTTATTTATGGAATTGAGAATCAGTGTCTTCTCATGTAGTTAATGTGGCTGCTCAGCAAAATTCACTCTTCTTTTTTTTTATTTTGATTGTGTGTTTATGCAATGATGCTACACTGATGGAAAAACAAGCAGGAGGTTGATTGAACACAACATTAAAAGCCCAGCTTGTTTTGAGAAGGTATGTAAGTGCAGACATCCTCAAAACATTCACTATTTTTCACACCAGTTCAAACACTGTGTAAGTCTGTTGATCTTTGTAGTCCTCCCTCTTAAGTTGCTAGACACATTTCATGATACCTTAATTTAAGGTGAATTAGCTGAATGTTTCTCTTTATTGGTAACATTGTTGGAGAGGTTGTAACACAACCAAACATACATTCACACTAGTGAATATAAAAGTCATTTTATCCTTTTACCTCATAGTCTGTGGCCTTTCATACCTGAATAAAATGCTGATTTATTAAATGAATACTTCTTTCAATTGTTTTATGTAATTTCTAGCAAAAGCATAAATAATTGTAGTAATTAAAGTACAATGTTTGACATTTACAACTCCTTGTTGCAGTTGAGTTAAACAAAAATAATTTTTTGTTGCAAAAATAAACAAAAGAGAAATTATCTGTGTGAATAATAGTTCTATTAGATGGAGTTGTTATCTGACATTTTTGTCTAAACTTTAAAGTTACTTCCTATAGTAGCTATGCATGTAGATTGTGAAAGAGATGACAGAGGAGCAGGAATCAAGTAAAGGAATATATTTAATTTCTTCAAAATTACTTTAGACAAATAGTTGGATGCAATTTAATTTATTTGAAAAATTCTCTAAGGTATGTCTCTGCAACTCTGCTTAGAAAGACATGCATAAGCCACATAGTAAGGACTTCACCTATCTAAATTGTTTCTGAATTGTCAGTCAGTGAATAGCAAGGTGTCACACTGATTTGAAGTTATTATGATATGTACTGTGAAAGAAGCTTCTTCCTGCATGCATGTTTCTGTAGTGTTTCTCAGGACTTCCATTGAGAGGCCACCTCTGGAATGACAGGAATGACAGTATTGGTAGCTTAGAGTCTGATCCCAATATAAAAGGAAAATCTTGATTTCAGTCTGTGGGATTTTAAGCTATTTTTATCTTACATAAGATAGGATTTTCCTTCCTTATGTTATGCGGTCTTTAATCTTTCCATCAAAAATGGGATCATGTGTGGTTATCTTCTCACAGAAACTTGAATCTAAGAACTTACTAAATAACACTGTAAGAAATTGAATTATGTGGGTTTAAGCCTGACAATTATGTGAATATGTGCTGTACACTTGTAGGCCTGGATTCAATATTTTTCCGCATTTACTTGAGGAGTATTGAGACCTCAGGCATTTCCTGGCCTTTAGATAAAGCAGCTTCACAATTTTATGTCTGAAAGGCCTTTGAGCAATTTCTATGCGGTATTGGCCTGCAACTCTCATGTATTATCAATGCTTTTAATTCTAAGAAGACAAGTGCTCCTGAAATGTGTCTCCTATATGGAATTGTTTTGTGGGAATTTTCCTTGAAGCTTATGAAATGATGCAGTACAGTCTTATGTCAGACTCTGATTTTATACATATTTCTGGTTCTCTACACTACTTCATTATCCTTTCCTTATAAATACATCAATCTAATACACTGAAATTAAAGGAGAGCTGAGCTGACTTCAGTACATATCCAAGTACATAGATAGCAAAGCACTGAGAGGACAAAGGTATCTTTTGTTTTACATATGATGTGATATGAGGAAGACTCTCAATGTAGAATTACTGCCAGGCCACTGTTAGTAGTCCTGCAGAAACCATACAGGGATAGAGGGATAGAGGTTGTTCTTCCTGTACAGCAGATTTGGTGACCATGAGGCTGCCTGAAGAATTTTGCACTGGACAACTAAAAACCTTCCTGGTTTGAGAGAGCTTGGCCATCCCTTCTTTTCAAACCCTGATAGACACTTAAAGGTCTAACAGCAGCGGCATTCAAAGACTGCTTGCATAAACTGTTATGCTGGAAAATGTTTTGCATGCTGGTTATTTGTGTTGTGGCTCAGTGAAATGTCACACAGTAAATAACCTCTTTGTGTGTCTATATGTTAGAAGATTTGCCCTAGCACTGAGCAGGTCATCCTGCAAGGAGAATGGCAGTCAGATGGGGAAAAGCCCATTTTTGGGAAGCATTTTTGTCTGTGTGTTTGTTTTTACACCATCAGTGTTGTAGAGCTCTTGTGTTCATCATTTCACATTGCCGCATACCTGAGGCTCATGGCATCAGGCTGTGAATTGGGCAGGGAGCTCTGTGCTGAGGGTACCAGTGGATGCTGGATGTGATGATGTGTTTATCTGCCAGACAAAATTCCTAAGCATGTGCATGTCATGTTTCAAATAGCTGGCAATCCTGTGCACTGCTTTCAACCAGGGTGGCTGAGCCTAGACATACAAAGCTGTTGAGACTTCATGTCCTTTTGGGTTAAACCTCACTTTTTCTTCAGGTTTTTCAAGAGGGTCTAACCCAAATCCTAAGATCTATAGGATATGTTTGCTCAAAATCTTTTAAAACCTGATTTTATGTGAAAAGCACAGCTGTATGAAGCAAGTCTTCAAGTGTTGCAACTCTTTTCCTTCCTTCACACCCATAATGAAATGCCCTGCCATTTCCTGAGATCTCTTAGAGCAGAGAAACCAATTTGTATAATATAAATTGGTTTCATTTTGTGATGTCTTCAATAACAAGATTAAAATAATTTAGCACCTATTTTTAGCTTGGTTAGCATTCATAGGGCTGTTTTAATCAACCCGACTTCAGAAAGATTCCATTATGTTAAGCTTATCCCTGGCTGCAGATGAAATAATTCTGGATTAATGTCATCAAGGTGTGCTTTGAAGGTGGGAGAGTAGGCCTTACATTGATAGCAACTGTATTAATAGCTGAACACATAATTTTTCTTGCAAAAATGGGGGAAATTTTTTTTGGTTATACATTCACATGAGACTGAATCTTTTTTTAACACGGGTAAGGTGCCCTGAGAAGAGTAAGGATGCTGACAGAAGAATAGGACTCAAACTATCATCTTCACACTTGAGATTCAATTTAATATACTACTATTTCATATGAAATTAGTTGCTTCAATACTAATAAAAGAGGATTATTTTAAGGGTGACTTATATTTATGAGAGTGGTGTAGAACTTCCCTAGCAAGTCTGACTTACTTTCTCACTCTTTTTTTTTTGTTTTATCCTGATTTCTCAGCGATGCTTTAACTGATTTCATACTTTCTTTACCAGAACTCTGTACCATTTTATCTCTGTTTTCCTCTATAATTACTCTAGAAGTTATCCTGAAGCCCATGTGGTCCATTTTATGCCTTGCTCGCGATGTTTAAGATCACCAGAGTTCACCTTGCCATTTTACTTTTCATTGGTAAAATGGAGATGATGTCAGCCAAAAAACACATAACATGCCTTTTGTCTTAAACAAAATTGGGACCTGTACTTACAGTATGAACCTTATATCAAAAATCCTGAGTGCCTGGCTCTCTTAAACCCTCTGCACATCTTTTAAGTAGAAGTGTAGATTTTCATGTCTAAACTTAAGCGCATAAAATTCGGTGAATAAATGTACTATAATAGGGCAAACTCAATCCCTTTTAATGAAGAGATGCATATGCTAATCAGGAATATAATATGTTGGATTTTTTTTTAAATTGTGAAATGAATTCTTTCATTCATGACTGCCAAAGAGTCTGGTCCACTAGTCACATTTGCGAATGGACATCTTTGACCAGTCCGTAGTGCTTTTGTAACTGCAAATTGTTTTTCATAACTTTTTGTGCTGACAAAAAATGCAATTAAAATTTATCCTCCTGGGGAGAAAAATCTTCCTAGGAGATTATGCCACTTATGTCATGGTTAGACAAAGTATTTCAGCCCTGTTAAATGGTTTATTCTAGGTATTATTAGGACAATACAATTTCAGGTGTGCTAACACACCTATAACACATTATAAATGTGTTTTTCCCTTCAGAAAATACAGTCTATGTTCTTTGCAAAGCTTAGGTCTTAAGTCACACTTTTCTGTAGTATGTAGAATTCCAGCTATGCATACAGTGATAATAGTGTAGAGTTACAGCATTATGGCTCTAATTATTTCATTTCAGTGATCTAATTATTTAATGGTGTAATATTTTGTATATAAGCCTAAAGCAGAATTACAGTTTTGAATTTCTGGAGTTTAGTAATTGTTCATCATTTGCAATTTGTATTTGTTCTGGACAATAGATATGTTACTCAACAAAACAAACTTTTCCATGTCATTTGCTTCATTGTTGGAGGGCAACTGAGGAATAGTAGCAGAAATATATTTGCAGAAGGCAAAGAGATTACAAAAAGACAATAACTGATAGTAACAAAATATTTATTAACAGTATTGATGAAAGGTTTCAATTGCAAGTCTGTGATAGGCTACAAAGTTCACAGTTGAAATATTATGCATATGATTTTTCTCTGTAATGTTTAGGAGCTAGAGTGAATAAGCTACAAGACACTGAATGTGTATGGAAAGGGAAAATGCTGTTTGCCTAAGGACAGAGAATGCTGCCATTATTTTGTTATAAAAAGTTGCCAAAAATTAAAAAAAAATTTCTGATGTGCTTGGAAACAGTCTGTGCTTCAGTTTCTGCTGAATTCTATACAGACAGATTATAAAATTGCTTTTGTGGCAATGTTTTTGTTGTTCCATATCTCTTTTAAGGTAGCATAAAAATAGCAAGTCTCTGGTGTAGGGAAAAAGCAAACAAAAATAAGATTTCTAGGACATAATAAGATTAAAAGTAAATTATTTTAACTGAAATAGCTAATGTTGGTTTGATTAACTGCAAAACATGAGAGAAAGTATAAATTAAAGCTAGGAATAAAAGCATCTGTCTAATATCTAGGCACAAACTTCAGACAACTCCATCATTTTAAGTAGCACACGATCATAATTAACTTATTTACAATGTTTGTATTAGTGAAAGGAAGTTCAGTCAGATTTTTTGTTCTGCTTTTAACTAGGGACCCATCTTATACTATGCCTTTAAAAACTTTACAATTAATTACAGAGTAAAAAAAAGTAAAACCAAACTAGCAAACATTTCCACCAAGCCTAACACCTACTCAGCCTTGGTAACAACTGGTTTCTGTGATTATGTAATAATATTCTACCTCAAATTAATGTTTCCACATAAAGTTCTGTGGTCAGAAAACCAAGACCCTTGTATTGAAGGTGACAAACACAGTCCTACAGTTCTTGTTGTTCTGAATTAGAATGAAAATAAAATAATTTGGTTTAAAGTGTATGCTTAACTTTGATGTTTATCAGATGGATGTCTATAAAAGTAGAAACCTGAAGGACTCAATTTTGAGAGGAAAATATGTTGGAATTGCAGAATATAAAAAATACAGACAAACATTTGAATAATTCTGCAGGAGTCAGTAAGTTCACTTGCATGTACCAGGGAAACATGTTATTCAACAAATACTCTTTTTACTCAGAGTGCTTTTTAGGTAACTGCCTGAGATTCATAAAATAAGGAAGAATGTTTATGAAATATTGAGATATCATCGTGACAGTTGAAATGCAGTGCTACAGGGCTCACTGCATAAAAATTATATCATTCTGCTGGCTTTGAAATGTTTTATGATACTTCTTGAGGGCCTCACAACATTAATTTTAAATCAAAAATTATTCAAAAAATAAGTGGAATAGCATGTCTTTGCAAATGGCAAAATGAACTGTTAAAAAAGGGATGGAACCATATAAACACAAGTCCATTTCAATTCCCTGGTGTAGTCAATAATGCTTATCAGAGTGTATGATTGTTCTTCATTTTAAACCAGAATTTCCTTTTCAGAAGAAATTATGAATATCATTGCAGCTCAATATTAATAAGTATTTGCCATTCTTAATGATCAATGAGAAGTACTTATACAGCAGTCTTTCAAGATCAAATACTGTCATGTTTCCCAATTCCTTTTCTCTCTGCCATTTCTTTTCTTCAAAAGTATTTCTCCTGAACAAGTTGCTGGGGAAAAGATGTGGCATAGTAACAATGGGTGTCTGAGAGTGCCTTTAAGAAGCACAAAATGATGGGCTTGTTATGAATCGGGGGATGACTGTAAGAAAAATTAAATTTTTTTTCTGAAGCACAGCTTGCCCTTTCATTATGATTCATAGGTATAAGGGTAATGTCTTCTTCCAGTTGATGGAGGACTTGAATGACACTTCCTGTATGGCGGACTGATCTTAATGTGACCGTCATGTTCTTGAGAAAGATAGCGCCAGCATTGCTTCTCTTTCAGCACCACTGTGTCAGGGATAAATTGTAGCATTCCTTATCCTTCCTTTGCGCTGGTAAGTACAGTGATCATTCATTTCTGATCTTCACTTAACTCAGGACTGTAAAGCTGGGCACAGAAAAAGCAAGCTGTCATCATTAGGAAAACAGCAGGTTCACGAGTGAAAACAATTCTTTCTGATTTGGAAGCGAGATAGAATTGTTGTCCCTTAGGTGAGGTTAAAGACATTGCTTGCCCCTTGGGTGAAGGTTGCACACTCAATTTCCTACCCAAAAAGATTGATCCTAACTCCCCAGAAATCAGTGATTTTTAAATTTTTCCCTGCCTTAATGGACACTTTCTTGTGTCATAACTTTACATCTTGAAAATTTTGATCAATTTCTTAAGCACTTTCAGTAAGTCTATAATCCTTCCTTCCTCATTTACCATAATACATCAGGCAGATTTGAGACAGGGGATATATCTTGCTTTCAATCATAAAATAACTTCTTAGTTTGCTTTATGGAAGCCTTACTCTGACATCTGGAGTAGGTCCTACAGCTGCTTACTTCCTGAGCAGCTGGTAGCTGTGCAGCCTCTTGTGTGGGGCTCTGCACAATGTCACAGGGTGGCCCTGAGTCCCGCTCTGCTGGCGCGTTTGTCGAGGCAGCGGCCGTCGCTAATTTGGCCGAGCCGCGCAGCCAATGGCACTGGGGGCACGTGCGAGCAGTTCACACAGAAGGGATGCAGCGCTTCGAGTCTGCCTGCTGTGTCATCCTACACGGCACTGTTTTGCTGCTGACATCTTGTATGAGATTTGGATATGTGACTGTGAGCGATGCTTAAGTGAGAATTTAGAGTCTCTGCTTCTCAAGAATATTTTTATAAAATTAGTGCCTGCTTTATTACTTACGCCAGGGATAGTTTTTAAAGTGTTTTTTCAGTGTATTAGCTTAAATGATGGAAAGCCTTTCCTCCTCACAGCTTTGTTCAGTCTTGTTTTTTATTTAAACACTCCATGAATTGTCATGCTATGTTTCAATATATTTGTGGAACATTTTATGCTAGGTATTACCTGATTAATCCTAAAAGATTATGAAGTCCTCAAATCTGTGTATAATTCAACAAATCCAGATTAAAAAAGCTTTTAGGCATTGAAAATCATGGCTCTCTTGGGAGCCTGAACATTTCATTATTTTGCCAAGGAAACCAAGCCATTAAAAATCATGTGCTGTAAGTTCTCTGAAACCAGAGGGTTGAATGACACTATTGCCTGTTTTTCATTTGCTTGATCATCTATTTCTTTCCAGCTGGCTCCTTAGAAGCTGATTTTGAAGAGCTCTTCCCACACCAAACAAACTCATTCATATGAGAAGTATACAACCAGTTTGCAGAGATACCTAAACTTTGTGAACAACAGAATAATTTATCTTTCATTTGATTGCAACCCTCCCCTTCTCATATTTTTAAAGAACATCTGTTAGAAGTGAAACTGTAGTTAACAACTTTAGCCGGTTACGTGGAGCTTAGCAGCTGAAAAATGAATTGTAAAAATTATGTTTGGCCTAATCCAGAGATAACCATTTTCTGTTTTGAGATGTAAATTCTGAATTATGACAATTCTGATTAGGAAGGCCTCCAAAAGGTGGGAAGTTTCAAGTAAATTCAACTGATACTAATTTATCTAATTTGGTGTGTGAGTTTTGTGGAAGTTAGATTCTTGTTACCCAAATACTGACTGGTTCAAATGTTTTTAATCATTCCATGTGTACATTTCTAGCTGAGTTTGCAAATGGATTATTTCTCTCAATTAATCTCTGTTTTAGAGGAGGCTTTTGGGTTTGGTGTTTTGTTTTGTCTTGCTTTTTTTTTCTTTTTGAAAGGAGTATCTTCAAAATGGCTTACAGTAAGAATTGTATTTAATACCAGTAGGCCTGGACCATGACTTAGTAATAACTTGGAATGACAAGCTTTTTCTTTTACAGGTCACTTACAAGTCATCCAGAGGAAGGAAAAGGACAGTTTGCTCATTAATTAGTGGTTTATCTTAGTGGTTATATGCACATATGATCACTGAAAATACTTGGAATTACAGTAACATACTAAAGTGGTTTTTTTTCTTTTTAAGGCAGACACATTTTTGTTGGCTGTTTGTTGCCGTAAGAGTTTCTTGCAAAATGCAAAATTGTAAGTTCTATTTATTGTCCCTGGAGACACAGAATGATATATGGTTGCCCAGGTTTAGGTTGAAAAGATCTGAATATTCAGTCAGATCTGAATATTCAGTCAGATGAGCTCAGTTCTTCTCACTGAACTACTTGCATTTGGTTGAGGTGGGTAGATCACCTGTCAGGAACTCAAGTAAATTTGAAAATCTGCAATCAAGAACAGGAGATGGATACCTCTAAAGTACAACATCCCAGATTCCATAGAGATTTGGGTCACAGTTCTGAGATGCTCTTCTGCAGGTATTGCTTAGGAAATCCCAGGCAGAAGTCAAGGATGCAGAAGATAATACTGGATGTTCGTGAAATTCTAGATGAAATATTATTAATAAGACTGTGAGACAGAAAGTAAACATTGTAGGGAAAGAAAAAGTGATAGTCAAAGCTTCTGATTTTTAGAACTTTGTGCTTCTCTAACTCATATAGGAATGGGATACTTGGCTGAGTCCTTCCTTACTTCTCTTCTGCACGTTTCTTGTTACAGTAATAATTAAAGGTTGTTCCTTCCCCACATTATCAGGAATTTTAATGGTTGTACTAAGGAGAAAATTTGCCAAGAACAATACCCTTTGAATCATTTAAAGATAATTAGCTTTTTTTTCCCCATTCTCTTCTTGAGACTTTTTTTTTTACTCTGTAGGCATTTAGAGGAATAAATGATTTTTGGCATTAAAGGACTAAAGGACTTTTTAGGATAAATTCAACGGTGGGTTAAAATAGTATTTCTCATTAAATTTTATACTTATTTAAGTATATAGTACAGTATATGGCCTTCTGTCTGCAGAATTTCAAACTAAAAATAAATATAATAATAATAATAATAATAATAATAATAATAATTTTATAATTTTTCCACTCAGGTATGATGCCTGACCCTAAGCACATCACTTATTCATCACCAAAGTATTTCAGTAGCAGAAAGCAACAGAAATGGCAGAAATATTAATTACTCACTTAAAAGACAGAAAACATATTGGAAACTTTTTCAAACCATTGTGGACATTTTCTTGGACCACATATACTGACTGTATTTTCCATATTATCACTTCATATATTCTTTCATCTTTCCCCAGTTGATTTGTTCTTACATTTCTCCAAGACTCCAGGAGATTTATTACATTGAATTGAAATATGCTTCTAAAAAAGTTAAAATTCTCCTGAGATTTTAGATCTATAAGCTCTATTTTTTGTGTGGTAATTGTATGAAGAATTTAGAGGCTGATTCATTCCAGGGTTGCTGCTTTGCTTACACAACATGTTCTCTGCTGGAGCACTCATGAGGATGACAATACAGGCATGTGAGCGGGTTTAAGTCAGTAGGTTAAGTACTAACAGAGGGATGCTCTCATTGCAAGTATTAACTGGTTCCAGGAAGGAGTGTAGTAATTTATATCATAGAAACAAGGCAGCAAATAAAAACACTCATTTTTCTTACACAATTAAGTTGAATTCAATTAAATTGAATTCATAATGAAGGTCATTGTTGATGGCTGAGTGAAAGGCCATTCCAATTCACAATGCAAAGTCAGGATAAGGAGAAACTTAATTCAGGAAGATTTAGTGTCTCTTCTTCCTCTAGTATTTCTCTTGGAAAGAAGCTATGAAATCTTCTTAGCTTGTATTAGATAGCAACCAAACTACGGTTACAATCGAGATGGTATAAATTTTCTGTAGTGTCTTCTGCTTTTTCTCATTTTACTTAGTACTCTCCATGATCTCTGTGTTCTCAGAACAACAGCATAATATGAAAGAGTTAAAAATTTAGGTGAAATGTGTTATAAGACATTCCTGGAAGTTTATTAATTGTTCTTTACCTATTCTGAAGTGTGGTGTGACCCATGGACAGCCTGGAGAACTCTCGCTGAGTCCAGGAGAACATGCAGCTGCTTTGAATTCAGAGATATTCTGAATCCTTGGGTTTGAAAGGGAACCTTTAATGAGACTACCTACCACGCCACGCTTTTTTCCTGAGTTTGACCTCTGCCTGCTTGAAAAGGATGTGGTTGTACTTTTTTTGCAAATTCTGGCACCAGCTCTACTTATTATACAAGTGCATTGAATTAGTGAATGAAGGGAGAAGAAAACTCAGTGATTGGCTCTGTCATTCTTGATCAAATGTGTCAGACTTAATCCTGAGGATGCAGTTCAATGCTGTGAGGTTTTGAGGTGCAGCATGCCTCAGAAAACTGCAGCTTCTCTGTGTGTCTGGATAGTCTCCTTGTGAATTTTCTTTGTCTGATGCCGTTCCCATCCTCAGGTACTTCCATGTATATTCTTTCTTTGGTGACTTAGCTGGTTTTGCATTGCTATTTATGGTTTGTCTTGGTTCACGTGTTGCTAGAAGTCTATAGGAATTTTGAACAGGAGTGCTGATTTGCCTTTCTGTTTAAGTGACTAATCTATTAATAGCAAATCTACTGACTTCAAACACACCAATATAGAAATAGTCACTAAAATTTCACCATATAAAGTTTTCTAGATTGTTAATTTTATTTCTTTAAGGAAAGTGGGATGCCTTTGTTAACTACTTTAAATACATCTAGCCTTTTCTTTTAAGGGCCTGCATTCTCACAAGGGAACCACTCAGTGCTGTGATTGGATTAATGCAAATTGGATGGGAAGATTGGGCTGGGGTAGAAGCAATTGAATTTGGAAAGTTTATGAGAGCTGCTAGTTCAGGGTGAATAATAAAATAAAGACAGCAGTTTTGCAATTTTGAAAAGCTCTGTGCTATGTAATAGACTATAATTTAATTCTGAGAGACTTTTTTATTAGATTTTTTCCCAAGTAAAATCACAATTCCTATTGTTCCTTATCATATGTCTCATTACTGCTGCAAGTATTATCCTCTTTATATGATTAGAGTGACTCATACTTAGCTGTCTTCGTTATTTTGTACACAATTGCAGGTAAATAATGGAAGCAATTTGATGCTTCTGAATAGACCAGTAGGTACTTTGGGGTTTTTTCTGAACAGGGATGTATATTTTAGTAAAGGAGTGATGATAAACCTTGCATTGAGATCATCAACAGATGCATACCTTTGGTAAAATATGTCAGCATTGGTCAGAGTAATAAGCCTGTGCCAAGCAGTGGTTCCGACGTTCCCAATAAACGTGCATGAAGTTTGTCATCATTTACCCTCATTATCCTTTGTAGATACTTCTGGAAAATATGTTATTATCATTTGTATATTTGAACATAAAACTGTCATAAGAAATATACCTGACAAACAAAATAATTACTCTTTGAGGGAAGTTGGCTCTCTGAGAAAAGAAACACTTTTCATGCTCTGCTGAGTACTTCCAAAACCAGACGAAGCCAAATAAAATGGGAACAGTGAGGTTTCAGTCCAGCACATTGTGGAATTGAAGGGGCTTCATTGGATGGGCAGGAAAAAGCACTCGGTTCCAGTTCCTGAAGAAGCAATGGTTTAAGAAATCTAAAACCAGGGCAGTGATGACATAAGAAATGTGTTATTGCTGAAACTGTATGATGAATTGAGGCTTCATTCTTACTCTTGCTCAGAGTTGTGTGTAGCTATAAATTCAGCAGGGTGGCAGTGTCTGAAGTTATCTTAGTGTTGATCGCCTGGTTATTTTTCACTTCAAAAATTTTAATTAATACTTACCTGGGGTAAGAGATCCTGCATTTTGGCTTCTGGATTTTACTTGTGGAGCAGAACACAAGTTTAAGTTCTGTTCAAAAAGTATAGTAAAACTTTTACAAAATGGATCAAAGGATATTGGGTATTAATTTCTTTCTGCCTTAGGGCATCTCAAGAAACTTGGTTTAGTTACTGCATGCCCACATTAATTATTATGTGATAGTGCTAGAACATTTTTTATTTATTAGCTCTTCTACCTCTTGAATTTTCAATTTTAAACTGATGATTAAAACTTTACTGGAGTCACTGACTCATATTTTTACATTTCCCTCTCTATTCACCTTCCCCTTTTCCCCTTTGGATTCAGATAGTAATTAACCTAGTAGATGTCATTCAAACTAAGAGGAAAATCAGTTGAGAATATTATACTGGGAAGTGTTCTGGACTAAGTTATAAACAGCATGATTAAAATATTGACAAATAACTGAGAAACTGAGTTGTAAAATAAAGGACAAGTCCTGCCTGTATTTTTTTTTGTGAAAATACTAATTTTAATTTTTGGGGTATGTAAATAATTTCAAGTGATTCATTGGTCTAAATATCTTGAGAAACCAGTGTTTTTTTCTGTAGACGTCAGTCACCTCCTTCTTCATCATGGAATGGTCCAAATGGCTGAATCTGCCAGACAGGTTTCCACTGTTAGATCTATTCACTAGATCCTGTAATAAGCCCACCAATTCAGCATCAATAATTTGTTGAAGTGCAGAGCTTTGTTAAAGAGCTAATGCTCCTTCACCTCGGATTGTTAATTTTTTTTTTTTTTACTATTAGACATATAGTCAAGCAACAACATGTACAAACAAGAAAGTATATGTATCATACTTGTTCTGAAAAATTTAGATGCTATTTGTATATTTGCAATCTTAACTACTTTCCAAGGTGGAGGTAATTTTTTTTAGGCTTTATGAAGCATAAGATTCAGACACTGTAGTTGCTTGTGACAGTTTTTCTCTGTATCTGCAAACATATGCTTTAAAATTCAAAACACAAACTACGGTGAAATTTAAGTGCAAGTAAAAGGAGACAGTAACAAAGGCAAGATGATAATTACAGTGAGAGAAGCAAGAAGCAACCTTTATATATAGGTTCAAGGTGCTCTTCTTCAGGGTGCAAATAATAAAGCATGAAAAATACATTATTCTCTAACTATTATTTTAATTTATTGTGTTATGTTAATTTGATTTCATTTCTTATGAAGAGCCTTCCAGGGACATTTTTCAGAATATATTATCATAATTTTTAGGTTTTAGTATTGCTTAATATTAAAATAAATATTAATTATTTTTATTAACCTGGGAAATAAATGTTAATAGCAATAACAGGCTTTAATAATGGAAATAATACCTGTCAGAAACTTAGAGATCATCCTTTAACATTTGTGTAATGTCAGTTAAATGAATGTGAAAACCATGGATTGGTAAGAATGCAGTGGTATTTCTCCAAGTGGAAGTAATCTTTAAGAGCTTGTCCAAAAATGGTTACAGATGCATTTAATTATTTTAGCAAGTTTTATGGATGTTTCTGTTAGGTTTTATTAGCATTTCCACTTCTGGACTGTGGCTTTTATTCAAACCCAAGATGTAATGATTTCATGATGTGTATGTTTCTGAGACTGTCACATGTTGCTGTGGAAATGATTCAAAAGTCATAAATAGAAGGCCTACTTCTGTATGAGGCTTTGCTCTCTTTGCTTCTCCTTATTTATAAATTTATTTTTCTATGCAGCTACTACAAATAGCCAGTATTATTCAGGATGCAATTATGGAAGTATCAGTGCCAAAAGTGCAAGAAATCGCCAGATGTTTTAAGAAAAGACTGGAATAATCAATAGGAATTTGGTATCCCTTTTCTACATGAATCCTGATGTTAAAAATAGTTGGATTAAGATATTAATTCCAAATGTCTTTTGATTTGTAGCAGTTATATTACTTTTGCTTGTAAGTGCTTTTCATCTGTTTCTAAGCTTTCTTTCCCCAAAGTGTTAATTAAATTAATGTTCTGATGTACAGCAGGTTAATACAATTTTCATTTTACAGATGAAGAAACTATATCTAAAAAGGTCACGTTTCATGTCAGTGACAGATGGAGGTACACAGCACTCTTCTCCGTTAGCCACTGAGAAAAAAATAAATTTCTTCAAACTGTATATTTGCAGCTATTACCATAACCAAACACAAATGCATAGAAATTGAACTTTTTACTCTAAGACCACATATTTCCATCAGATGAAGGAGGGGAGGAGGTAATGAAAGCTTTAGGAGGTAGCCAAAGCAGAGGGATAGCGTCATTCAGGTGGATCAGTCACTAGATATTGGACAAAAATGTGTACTTACCATAGGTGTTTATGTAAATAGACATGAGTGTAGGTGTTTATGAATTTACATATACTTAATGTATTTTTAAGCTAATTTTCAAAGAGCTGTGGAAAATATTTCAGGATATTTGCAGTCTAATTTTATCTTGAGGGGTATATCAGAAAGTATCATACTTCACAGATATTTCTATTTCCCCAGAGTTTGAAAGAAAAGTGCTGCTCAGTACTCCAAACCAGAAACTAATAGGAAGAAAAAAAAAAAGAAAAATCTGTAGTGGAAGGAGCAGCTGGAATTTTCTGCAGAATTGAAATTCTAGAAGTTTATTTATAGACAAAAATGTTTAATTTCAAACTTGTAAGTAGGCTTTTGAGACTCTCTCTCTTCTTGAAAATCCTACACATTCTTATAAATCCAAGCTCCTGGGAGTTTTATCTAAAGAGCATCATCATGAGATTGAAGCCCTGGTGTCTAGGTTTTCCAGGATTTCTGGGTTGTTCCTGAGGTTTTGAGATGTCTGAATGTATTTCTTGGTTGAATTTGAAAGCTTTGATATCTACATCTCCTCACCAGGCTAGTTCTAGACTGAAAGGACTGAAAAACCTGTTAACTTGAGCTTCAGGATGGTTTGACATGCAGGTAGGATGTTTTTAGGTGACTTGGAACAGTTTTCTAAAAGAAAAATTATGATTTCTTATGAAAACTGAAATTTTCCATTGTAAGTCGTGACATTTGTAGAATACACATTTTCTACCGAAGTCACTGGCTAAAGAGTAAACCTCAGCTGTTTCCAGTAGGGTTATTAATGATTACTGAAGACACTAGAGCTGTAAGCAAAGAAAACTAGCTTTTGTAATTGAATATAGCAGGGTATTTTATATGGTGAGTAATTTGATAACCTAGAAATGCAGTTAGTTACATATTTATCCAAATTTCATTTTTAGCAAGACCCTGAGATAACTACCATTGCTTATAATTTTCTGTCTCTATCCAGAGTGAATGGCAATACAGTAGAACATCTGAATAACTTCATCCTCAGGAACACACATTGTATTGAAACTGTATTGAAACACCCTGCTTTGGTTGCACTTAACATTTCATTGTTCACCTGCATAGGTGATCTTCTGTCCCACTCCTATTTTCATTTATGTTGCCAGGTGTCCCAAGGATTTGCCCTAAACCAGGACACCAGGGAAGCAAGTTGTGGGGAGGAACTGTTGAGCAACAGGTGCACAGGACATTACAAGTCTCTTCTCTTGTACCTGGTCTTAGACTCTTTACCTATGCTGTAGATGACCCCTAGAACCTCCATCTCCCCTCTTGCAGCTCTTGGACCTGTGAGCCCTTGACATTCATGGATCCCCTTGAGTTGCTGGCACTCAGACCTCACCCTGTGCTTGCAGACTAGCCCAGCTCAAAGTTCACTGGCTCCCACATGTGCGTGCTCAGAGCTGAGAGTGTACCCACACACAAGATAGGCTTTAGTCAGGAGACAGGATGGACCACGGTGTAGCACAAAGTTCAGGCATGCTGACCTACCTCTGTCCTTTTCGATTTTCCCACTTTTATCCCTCCCTGATCCATCTTGATCCCTCTTTTTACTTCTCTTTGGTCCTGTCCCTAAACACCTGTTTTTAAGTGTTACAGGATAACAAATATTTTCTCTGCTTTATTCCCAAATTCTTTTGTAAAAAAGTCCTACACCCTGATGACCTTATTTAATTACCATGGCTTCCTGCTGAGAGCTTCTTCGTTTACTTGCTTCAGTGGGTGTCTTCAACAGGGACAACCATCTCATTGTTTTCCGTCAGTGGCCTTTGGAGTGGTGTGATTGATTTTTCTTAGGTTACTGAGGGTCCTGCGCATATCACTGCTCCTCTGTGTTTATGGTGGTCAGCTGCTTTTCAGAAAACCTAGCATTTGCCATAAGAAAAGATGACTGTTAATTATATTGTTTGGGAGGCCACATTAAAAGTTACCTCGCATTCCTAAAGCAGAAGTTGTGTAGGACTAAGGGTCCTCATGCAGAACTGTGATTTGCACTACACTTTTTCACAGCTGCTTTGTGTGAATTCTCATCCTCTCTTATGTCCAGTAGAACTTTAGTCCTAAGGTTTCAGAAATTAAAATTGCTTCCATTTTTACCTTGGGAAAGCTAGATTTATGAGACATGCTCAGGTCACTTTTATTAGATTGAAGCAGAAGTTGCCAATTTCTTTTTGTAGCATAGCCACTGCACTATATATATATCCTGCCCTAAAGCAGTGCTTCAGGAAATTAGTGTAGTTCGGATGTAGGTGGAAACTGACCTCACCTGAAAGTTGTTTAACACACAGAGGGAATGGACTTAAAGAAAAGTTAATCTCTTTTGTCTTTCTGCAACATATGATCTGCAAGATATTTCTGAAAATATGAGCAGGTAGCTTCTTGTGTAATAATAATCTGTGTTAGGTTTCTTCTGTACATAAAATATATTTATAAGATTGTAACCTTCCCCCTAATTTTCTATATAAATAGGTATTTTAGTTAGGACAATTACAGTTTGTGGGATCAAATGTCTAAAAATAGAAAATGATGGGTAGTCAGAACATCCAAGGAGTTTATTTCTTTATGGAAATAAGGCTAAACAGGCATAATCTAAGTTATGGTTTTAAATAACCTTAATTACAATTATTACTGTCATCTGGGAAAGAATATAGGTAATCATAGGAAAACTGAGATTTTCAAAAATTACAGCTTTAAAAGCATTTATATATATATGTGTGTGTGTATATATATATATATATTTTTTTTTGCGTGCTTTAGCTGGAGTTATAGCTGGAGTTTTGTAACCGGAGTTTCATTTGGAGAGTGGTGAACTCCTGGAACAGCAGCTTTTTCCCAGAAATTATTTTATTCATAAAAGAAATGGTATTGTTTGGTGAACTTGCTTGATGCAACTTTATTGGATTAAAAGCAGTCATCTGTAATACTCTATTGGTTAAGCTGAATTTCTACATTTCAAGACAAGTAGTTCAGGCTCCTTTTGGAAAACCATACTGAAATCTACAATGCCTCCACCGCCTTCCCTTGAAAGTGACTTGTATTTTATTAATTTTAAATAAACATACAGAAAAGTAACAGTAGAGAGGGATTTTTACTGTTAGATGAACAGTTGTTAATGACAGAGATATAAGGGGACATGTGCCTCAGGTAAATTATTGAGAGCTTTGTTTTGGTTTAAATATTGATATTTACTTATTTTCTAGAGTTGAAACTATATAATGCCTCACTGGTTTTTTTGATGTTTCTTCCCTTTGGAGGTTAGGAATACATTTTTCATTTTCTTTTGAATTTCTCTTAGCCAGTTTATATTGATGTTCTTATTAATGTGTTTTTCATTTTATGTTTTCTTGTATTGCACTTTTCTTCAGAAGCGTTTTGTTCGTCGGGGTAAAATGTAACCTGGTGTGCTAGGTTCAGTCTTGCAGAGCTCTGATGTCCTGCCTGTTTCCAAATGATGCAGGCATCCCACATATATGGTAATGAAACCTCTGTGTCGTATGATACTGAAATTTTGTCTGTGTTCTCTCAATTCACGTACGAGAGTAATTATAGTGTCAGATGAGATGGTAGGGTAGAAAAAACCCTACACAACAAACAAACACAAAAGGACAGCTGATAATCATCTATTGCTGCAAACTTCAATTGTGTGACACTTACTGAACAGCTAATGCCATTCATTGATATGGTTTTTAAAGATGTGGTGTTTATCTTGTCCATATAATGTGTTACTGGGAGAGAGAAGGGCTGATATTCTTTAATGATATCATTGAAGGAAGGAGAGGTGGCAGAGTTCTTAAGAAATTATTTTGCAGTCAAGTTACTAATATCCTTGGATATGAAAAGCACAGCGCTGTTGGTTGCATGGAAATTTGTACTGTACAGTTGTTATGTGATTTTCATCACATGAAAATGTTCTGCAAACAGAGTGTGGTAAGAGCCACGTGATACAGGAGAGCATGTCACTGTGGGCTCTGTGGAGTAGCAGAAGGTTCTCTTAAGAGAGTTCTGATGTTTTACGTTAAGTATATAAATACTGTTTGAATTAAAAGCTACATTTACATAGCCTTGTCTAATGAGTTGGCCCTAACCAGCAGCCAGGTACCCATGCAGCCACTCACTCACTCTCCCCACCCAGCAGTTTGGGGGAAAGAATAAGGAAAATGAAATAGAAAAATACATTCATTGGATAAAGACAAATTAACAGATGAAGAAAAGAAGGAGGAAATCAATTCAAAGAAAACACCTCTTACATGCAGACTGTTTTCCAGTTGTTGACCAATCATCAGCTGCATTTGGAGGCAATCCTTTCCTCTATTTCAGTTCTTATTGCTGAACATTATGTTACATGGTATGGCTAATTTGGATCAGCTGTTCCATGCTGTTTTCCCTCCCAGCTTCTTGCCATCCCATGCTGGAGACAAAGTAGTCAGAAGAGAAAACCTTGATTCTGTGCAAACACTGTTCCAAGAATGGCCAAAACATTTGCTGTGTTACTAATATGTTTGGCTACAAATCCAGAGCACAGCATCATGCAGGCTGCAGTGAGGAAAATTATCTTCATCCCAGAAAAAGCACACCTTGTTAGAAGAACTAATAAATGGAATATCATGTACCATTTTTAGAATAATATCTGAAATGAAGAGAATTTACAGCAGTAGGTAGTAAGTAACATGTTTGCATAGTGTGAACAGAGATGTGCATTGCATAGAAGTGATGGTGGTTAGAGGAATATGAAAAAGTTGCAGCCCTTTAAAAGTTGCTTTATTTCTGCAGATATCTTTGCTCATTCTGCACTGTTTTCCATTATTTCTGTTTGAAGTATTTGCTATTGCTTGTTCATGGCAGCTTACAATGAATGGTTTCATTTGTTTCTCAGTACAGTCAGGCATTAGATCTTGCTGACCTTCAGCTATGCAGTGTTAGTCAGCACAGTCATGTTTTTAAGTCTGGGTTGAGTAAGGCCAAAAGTAACTGGCTTTATATGTTCTTTTCTTTTTTCTAATTCATGCTTAATCTCTTTGAAAATGTATAATTCACTGTACTAGAACTGTTCATTCTTTAGCTTACAAAGGCAGATAAAAATGCAAAGATAAAGGAAAGGAAAAATGAAGTACATAGTGAATATGAGATAATTGTTTTGTGCAACAGAGAGGGAAGAAATTAATTTTATTGTAAAGATTTGAGCTCTGCATTTTATTTTATTCCAATCTCCATTGCTATAATAATTCTGCTTTTTTGCCCAGCACATTGCTGTAACAGAAGTTAGGCAACAATTATTTTGTACATAAGCATACTTGAGATTTGAAGAAGTCCATTATATTCTTGATATAATGAGATTTATAAGTCATTAAAAATGGATTTTTTTATAAATCACCTCCCAAAAATTTCAAGAATAGAAAAAAAAAATGAGATCTAACACCTAAATTTCAACATTTACCACCATAAAAAAGAGAAGTGCCAATAAATATTCATGTCTAAGAACATGAAGTAACTGAGGACATGCATTGTGTATTTTCAGTATGACTGGTAAACTGGGAGCAGATAAAGGTAAACTAAATCCTGAGGAACTGGCAAGGCATACTTCAGGTCTGTGTGGATCTTCCTGCAGGTTTGCAAAAATTAGCTGTACCAAAGTATTAGCTTGGTGGTATCTTCAGTTACAGATACTTTGTTAATCCTTAAAACGTAGCCTGAAACATTCCAGCCCTCCTTTTGGATTTTTCTTTTACTTTCGTGTTGGATATTTTCTCTAAATGCAGCCTTTTTTTTTTTTTCCTCTACAAAAAGTCTTATATAAATACACATTTTTAAGAAGATATTCAAATGTCCATCTGTTCCCTGAATCTAATACTATAAAAAGCTGACAGTAGACACGTTTTTAAACAAATTTCAGATTAAATTCAGAATTTATATTTAAAACTGATTTAATGGGAAGGTTAGAGAAGTCCACTTGATATTTCATAATATTATACATACTATTCTTTAAAAAGTTTTTCTTCTACTAAAAGCCTATGTTCATCTGTTTCTTAATAAGAGAAATATAGTATTTTCAGATATCTTTGTCTTCTAGGGAGGATTCAGCTCTGTGAAAAATAACTGGGTTTACCAGTGGACAAATGACCAGGGAGTTACCAACTTGTAATGTAAAACCTGAGTAACAATATATTGACTTCTTTTTGAGACATCTACTGGACTTAAACCCAATTTCTTACTCGTATGTATAGTTAATTATTTATAATAACATATACAGAGAGAGTCTGAATCAGAATGTAAATTCTAACTTCACAGTGAGGCTGAGCTTTATTTCAGATATTTGGTTTTTATCTGGTTATATATATGCATATATATCAAATTATACTGTTGCTTTATTAGAAATGTACACTGTTTTGCACTTGATGCATTCTTAACATGTAATAACACATGCTATCAAGTTCAATACTAGAAAAATTGAAAAAATACAATTGTTTTGAGTAAAGAAAGTGTTGTTTTCTAAGTAACCAGTCTTGTCCAAAACTACTATCTGTTCTTAAAAATGTCTGGGACATATGGACTACATAGTTGATAGCAATGAAAGAATCTTTGTGTATGAGTGTGTAGGAGTTCAGGAGAAGGAAGGAGAAGTAGGTGTTAAATATGACAGTAAGGTGGGAACAAGTGACAATGGGGGAATGAGAAATTTAATGCAGAAACATATCTTGTGCAAGTAATCCTTGACACTTATGTAATTTTGTGTATGACTGTATCTACAAGCTGTATCTGATTCAATACCTCTGCGCTCTTACTCTGCTGTAAGTGTGAGGCAGCTTATTCCTTTTTATTTTAAGGCAATTTTTATACATAAATTTTTATGCACATTCTCTCAAAGAAAATGATCTTGGTTACTGTCTTATGTGTCTTACCAGGATGCTGGTAGCCATTGGTATAAGTTGCTTTTCATACAAGACACATAAGACTCTTCAGTTGTGGCTTGGAGGTCCTTGAGTACTTATAAAGAAAATTTCATGTCATATCTTTACTTGTATCTTTACTTGACAGAATTCATAGATACTGAAAAGGTGACAGATTTTGTATTTGTATGGAAAAAAGTTATATTTATCGTGTACCTGATACTTTATCTTTTCAGGTTGCATTCCAATTAAGTGTTTATACAGTAATTCAAAATAATAGCTTTTTATATATTGAAATAAAATCAATTTATTTATAATGTGTATAGAATGTGGAATATAAGAAAGAAATTATTTACTCTGCTTAGGTTTGGGGAAAAGTTTTCTAATCTTTAGCAGCTAATTAATTTAGTTGCTGAGTGATTAAAAGAGCAGTGGATTATATTAAGAAGTTAACAACTCTCAGTAATGACCTGTTCCCCATTGGTATGCCTCTAACTTTATTACCTCTTGTGATAATTAAATAAAAACAGACCTGTGTAAGCTCCCAGGAAACACAACAAATGCTAAATTATGATCTATCATCTTTGTGTCATGCTGATTTTTGTTGCATATTTTATGGTTTTGTTTTCCCTCTGATTGATCGCAACAGGTTTTCTTCATTACAAGTGTGCATTTTAGCATGTGGTGCGGGTTTACATATGGAAGAACTAAAGATGAAAGGTTAGAAAGGCTGTGTCAGAACCTCATTGTCATAAAATAAACTTGACAAGGGATTAAGTTTAGTTTTATCAATAACATAAGATTTTAAAAAATAGCTGCTTTGTCTTATTGACAGTTTACATTGTTTAGATCAATGATTTTCTCTCCGTATTAATAAAAAAGGGCAACTAAAATGATCAATCTCAAACCTGTGTATAGATAAGAAAGGATATTTTCAGTGTTTCGTAGGAAATGCAGGTTGTCTTAATCTAAAAACATGTCTCTTCTTTAAAACTCTCATTTCTTCAGGCCAGTCTTTAAAATGTGACATTTTCAGTTGCACTGCCACATCCCTTCTGTTGATAACCATGTACAGGAGCAGCACAGAGGGGCTCCACTGTCTGTCTCATAAAGCGTGACCTCATAAAGTGAGCTCACAAACCTGAAAGAGCTGGGAGAACCTGTCATCAAGAGCAGCAAAGCATCCTGTGTAGGTTCCTAGGTCCTTTTATTTAGGGCATGTGTACCCTCCCATAGTTCATTCATTATCTGACAACCACTCTTAAAATTTTAGACTTTTTAATGTATTTTAATTATTTTTTCATTTTTTTTAGGTTCCAGAAGAAGCATGAGTAAAGAATTACAATGTTTAGAGGAGAAAATGGTGACAAGTTCATTCCTTTTTGTGTCCCAAATTCCAGACTTGTGTTATACTTGCTCTGATGAACCCACTTCCTTCTGCAGTTTATATACCTACATAGAGTATCCATTACGTATGAGAAATAAAACTTTTGACCTTGGTCCTTTGTCCCACTACTTTATGTATTCCCCTGGTGTCCAAGACCTAATTTATTTATGAACTCATAGATGAGAAAAAAGACTTTGTGTCCTGTAAGCAGCCAGTGTGGGGATGTGGTATATTTTCAGTTTCTTGTATTTCTGAGTATACGCCTTGCTCTCTTGTGACAGTGTTATATATTCCTGAGGGTTGGTGGCTTCATGCCCAGGTGTGTTGCATTTCTGGAGCTAGGAGGCAGGAAAGTATACTTTATGTGTTCTCAGTCTATAATCTGCTAGGATGAAAGTCACTGTCTCAGCCAGCTGTAGATAATAGAACACCTTCTTTACATAAAAGATAAACTCTCATCATTTGATATCCTAAATTCAAGAGCAGTTCTACATTGTAGCCTGTGTCAATCAGTTTAAAAATGTAAGTTTTTAAACAAAGAAAATAACATTTTAGATAAAATTCTCAACATATTTTCCTTTGCCAAATGCAATCATATGAAATTTATCCCAAGCTATTAACAGCCACATATTATTCATGCAGCCAAAATATTTGACTGTAGTGGAGATTGTTTTGGGTCATATTGTTTATGCAAAGAGGTTCTGCAATCAGGATGTACATAACTTGAATATGTAAAGCATTTCTTACCTAAGAGAGAGGTAGGACCTATTGAGTTCTTAGTTTAAGCGCTAGTGTGCTCACCACTCCTATGTCTTTGTTGGCCAGTCAGGCAGCATTTTGGAGAGGAGTAGTTGATACCTGCAAATCCCTGGAAGGGTTCTTCATGGCTCCTGTGTGTCTTTCCTATACTGTCAGCACTGATGTGGATGACACAAGGTATGGAACACTCCTATGTTGGCATTTACTTCCTTAAGCCCTTGACCTACTAATAATTAATAACCCAACTTCAGTCTATAATTGCAGCTAAATTTAGTCAGCTAAATTTTGTACCTTGATTCCTTGGTACACAACCAAGGGTTTGGAGTGGGGGTTGGCTAGGGTGAGGGAGGACTGTAGCTGTGTCTGGAGAAAGAAAAGGCAATAAGTTATAGATAATGGTTAGTTATCCTTTGTATTTGTGTATATTTTTTATACATAATGCAGACATAATTTTCCAGACCTGACGGCTCACTTCACACGTTCCTCTGTATGTGAAATAGAATAAGGGTGGTTGCTTTAGGATTCTGAAGTTGAAGAAATTTTAGCCTAGGTGATGATCCCTAGCAGAAAATTTCTGGCTTTTGCTCAGAGCATTGATATACATTCAGTAAATTGTTCTGCCACTGTCACCAGTTGGAGTAAGAATGTCACAGAGCCATGCAGGACAATTAAAATTAATGGATTCCCACCAACCAAGGGCAGCAAAGGACTGCTAAAAGTCATCCAGTTCTGCAGACTGCCCAGAACCTGCCTTATGCCCATGTAAAACTGTGAGCAGGCCTGAAGAGCAGGGCTTGGTAGATGAGAATTTGGACATGGATCAGCAATGTGCGCTCACAGCTGAGAAGGCTCACTGCATCCTGGGCTGCATCAACAGGAACGAGATCAGCAGGGCGAGGGAGGTGATTCTGCCCCTCTGCTCTGCTCTTGTGGGACCTGCCTGGAGTGCTGCATCAAGCTCTGGGGCCTCAAACACAAGAAGGGCATTGACCAGCTGGAGCAGGTCCAGAGGAGAGTCAGAAAGCCAGGGATTGTAGCTGTAAAAAACCAATCTGACAGAGTCGGAGTTGTTCAGTCTGGAGAAGAGAAGCTTCAGGAAGACCTCATAGCAGCCTTTTTGTACCTAAAAGGAGATTGCAGTAGCGATTCATGCAGCATAACATGTTTATTTTAGTCACATGTCTCTGTGTGTATTAGTTCTTCACAAGGCCTAGCAAAGAAAGAGTTAGTCTGTGGTTCCTAGGACTCAGCTAGGCCAAAGTGTGTAATAGAAAAATAATTACTGTTGAGAAAGTGTTTAGGGTGAAGTTCATCTATTTTTATTTTATGGAATCTGACCCTAGATATTTAGGGAAGAATTTGAAAGTCTGTGAAGAATTGCAGTGTACCTCCAGCAATAAATATGAAATAGTAGTATCTCAAGAGTAAATCTGAAAATAGATATTGTTATATGTCTAAGAAAAATATAGCAGATTTTAGAGGCAATGAAAAGACAACATAAAATAGTATAGTGGCATTTAGGGATAAAGTTTCCTCTGTTGTAAGCATATTAAAATCAACTGGTGTCTGCTATTCATTTTTTCTGACTTCAACAGAAAGGGCAAAACTATCGTGTTTCTACAATCCTAATGCCTTTTCATTGTTTCAAACTTTATTTCTCAATTATTTAAATTGTAAGTTTTCTAGTTTATTGGTTGTACAAAAATCAACTTTCAGTAATAGCCTGGTCTTTTCTGCTTTTACAGTCATTACACTATAGCACTGATTGATTTACGTTACCAATGACAATGAAGTGGTGTTGCAGCAAACCAGTCTTGAGTTCAATTAGAAAGTGTAATTTTAGCTAAGTCCATGTCCCAAACTCGAGGGAATTGATTAAAGTACTCTCATGTGGATGGAAAGGATATTTTGCTACCCAGAAGAAATGTATCATTAAGAGCTACTTAAGTGGTCTTTAACAAGTGTATTAGATTATTGTTTTACCTCAGGTACTGCTACAGGAATTCAAATAAACAATATGTGTTATTCAGCTTGAGTTTAATATAAGTCTCTGCTCCTTCGTAAAAGGAAAATATTGCATCAATTTCTGGAAGTTCTGCAGTTTATGGTCTATGGAAGGTCAAATGAAATGAGATCCTTTTCAAATTCTAAACATTTAAAAAAGGAGTTTCAAGGACAATGCCTAAGACATTGAACAGAGTTTCTGCTTTTGCAGGGTTATGTTTATACAGTAAGATAATAGTTTTTACTTCAAAAAGATCCATTCCTTTCAAACCTAACTTATTCTTTTTTCTTTTTTTTGCTTTTTTTTGTTAGAATTTCAGTACCTATAAGTAGAAGCTCTTGACATTTTGCATCATTCTCTACCCTTGCTCTTTATATAGAAATCTCATTGATTTCAATTTTGTATATTGAATTAGACTAGGGCGGATAGCTTTTCATTTGTAAAAGATGGGGCAGTATTAACCTCTGTGCTCATAGAAAGTCTGTTAAATCTCCTTTAATTACTAAATGCTTTAAATAGCATCTCAGGATTAAATGTTACAATTTCTGGGCCATCACAAATTGAGATGCCGTGAATTTATGAAGGAGAGTACAATGAGTTCTGAACATCTTTCTTTAAAATTCACGGTTCCAAAAGTCGTATGAAATTCTGCTTGTTTCTGCAATGGACATTTGGAGTCATGGTGATATCTAGCATCCATCTAAGAGTATTTCAAATTACAAAAATGTTATGATAATCACCTTCTATGGACTTACAAGGACGTATTTGCATTGACTTCCCTGAGAAGCTTTCCCACAGTATTACTCTCAAGAGGAAAAATTTGTCCATGCAGTTTTGTCCATGACAGAAAGGGTCAATGAATTTTTGTCAGTCCAAAATCTCTGCTACTGATCTGTGTTCTAGACTGATTTAAAGATGAGTTGAACTGTGGAGTCTTCCTGGGCATTGATATTCCTTAAGAGTTGTCTTAAAAGGAAGGTGACAGTGAAGGAAAAAGGACATAGAAATATTTAATATTTTGAACTGTAATATTTTTCCTTTTTTGTTTACTTCTTTTTAAACAGTTTTTTTCATAGGCTAAGTAAAACTGTCTATGATACTCTTGGATTGCTGCAAACATGGTCCTTGAATATCTGAAAGTTCAAGAGGATGAAATTTTTGATTTGGGAAGTGAAGGATGAGAGTGAAATGGCAAAAACCCCATGAAATTCCAATAAAATGAGTTAATTGTTGAGAAATAAAAGGGATTAATTTCTCTAATACTCATTACTTCTGCATATGCTGTCTCAGAAGATACCAAGGTAGTACGTTTTATGTACAAGCTATTTGATATATCCATGTTGAAAATATAATAATATAATTCCCCTAACATAAGTCCTTGCGATGCCTCAGTGGACAAAATATCATGTTTATAAATATAGAGACACTGTAGAGAGTGGTTTTTATTATATATAGAACTTCTGCTAACAAAGGTATTAAATTGCTCTTCTGTTGATTGAGGGGATATTGGATGTGCCACATGGACTCTACAAGCAGTAAAGAGAATACGTGAGTCAAAATAACTTCTACAAAGACCACAGAAATTGGCATTTCCATTATGTTTGAGTCTCCAAGTTCTGCAAAAGGCAAAGTGACTTGAATTTAACCCTTCTCCAGTATGGAAAAAATTACCCAGCTTTAAAACAAAGCATAACATCCTTTTTACTATTTTGCTATTGATTTTCCTGGTTTATAGTTGGCAGGTGGAAAGATATAGGTAGCATCTCTGAAAGCATTGTCTTGAAAGGAGTGCATGTGGTTTTAAATGAAACATTTTTCTCTAGTAAAAAAAGGAGCTGTTGTGAATATGTTGAAGGGATAATGCACAGTACTCCTTCTGAATAGTTATTTAATGTTCCAAGCCTTGATTTTAAAGCTTTGAATAGCTACAAAATGCTGAAGACCTCTTTTGCCTTAGAAACCAGTTCTTTAGGAACAGCTCAGTTTTTAGAAACTCTGTTCTTTAGCTACAAACCAAACTGTGTTTTCCCTACGGAAGTAATCAGAATTTTAAAAGGAGAAAATGGAAAATACTGCAAACCAGATACCAGAAAATGAGGGCCTATATTTAATGTATCTGTGTTTCCTTTTGAAAGGTTGGTGGTTTTTTAAACTAGAAAACTTCAAAAAGTTTGTGTATTAGTTCTTTGTTTGAATAGCTTTTTTAAAACATTGCCTTGAGAGCTTAGCATCTTCTAAAATTCCTTTATTCAGATACTTCTGTGGAGTAAACAGATTTATTCCTTTTTACAAGAAAACCAAAGTAATAGAATTTTGCATCAAAATACTAATTGGGTTTACAAGAAGGAAGTCTAACAAGTATATTGTTTAGTAGAGAGATGTCTTTATTAATTGCACAGGCTGTTCAGTTTTTCTTTGATATATTTTTCAAAAAGACTTTCTCAATTAAAAGTGTGGTGGTAAAAGGTCTTGGAAAAGGAATGCCTTAGGTAGGTGGATTTTTTCTGTTATTCCTGTGAACAGAAATTATGCAAAAAAGAACAAACAAGGAAAGTAATAGAGGTCCTTATTAAAATAATTTAGCCTTATACTCAAAGAGATTTAAAATTTTTTGGCAGATAATTAGTCTAATTCCTTGTGTGTACAGTTTAAGAGTTCAGGAACTTTGGCTACTCTGTTTCCTCTGCATTATGGTTAAACAGATATGGAGTCAGAATAAAATTTGGGGTTTATTTTGGTGGAAGACAAAAGATGTGCTATATCTTTCCATTCAGGGAGAGAGGATGTCAAGATATCATTTGATTTAGAAGAGTAGGAAATATTGATCTCCAGTACATAGCGCTTGAATTCATAAACTTTTGTGGTTCATTATTTTATCCGGGCTTTTGCTTCAGGCTTAAGCTATATTTGCTCCATTTTGTCAAGAGAGTACAGACTGACACCTGACTACCTACTGTCTGATGTGTGAATATATATGTTTTTAGGAAACTGTTGAGCCTATCTTGAGCATGGGGCCATATGAAACATTGGCCAAACAAAGCAAAATAATCCAGCATTTTAGGGTCCATCTGTTAAAAATGTACTACAAAGCTGTTTTCTCCACTGCTGAAGGAAGGTAATCTGACCCAGTATGTAGTTTATATATTTATACTTACTTCAATTTATTATAATTTTTGAATGCTTGCTTTTGCCTTGGGAAAGAAACATAAATTGTTTAACTTGATCAAGGACTTATCAAGAAATTCAAAAGAGATTGCATGTGATTGGAATTACATCTGTGTTGTTAAAGGGCAGATATAAATATTAATTCAATTTTATTTTTAATTTAGCTAGGCCTGTAGTAAGAATTTTCTTTGAAAAGAAATAGACCTTTCAAACCCCTACAAATACAAATACGCAGACAAGTGATTATGGACTTAAGAACAGCAAAGCAGTTGTTATGTTGGCTCTGACTGGGTGAAGCAACACCATTTAACCAGCTTTTTTAGCAGAATCAAAAACTGGTGCCAAATATGAGATTTTTTTTCTCAAGCGAAGCCTTCCTTGCAGTCGCTGATGGAATACTTTGAAAAGATCCAAGTCACTGGAAAGAGGACACTGAAAAATAAATGAAGTGTGGTAATTGATAAATTAAGTTATTAATTAATAAATAATTAATAAATTTTCACCTGCAAAGAAGTATCAGAATATTTTATTATATAGACATGATTTTTTTTCAGTTCTTAGTTTACTTTATTAGCACCTCATAGATTTTCTGACATTTCACATTACAAAAATTTGTTTTAAATATATGTCACTTATAGTATTTTTTTCATATATTTTTGTAATATTGGTCAGTCTAGAATTTAGCCCTTATTTTGAATGACTTTTTTTCAACATTTTCAGTTTGGCATTTTGGAAAAGATTGTTAAAGGAAAAACTTGTTCAGCTCCATTAAAATAAAGAAACTGTCATAGATGACTCAGTCTAAAGAGCTGTGTCCAATGCTAATAATATGAGAAACTCTCTTGGCTTCATATTTTTAGGTGTACATTTGCTATTGGAAGCATTTCTGACAGAAGTGCGTAGAGATCATAGATAGACAATCTGAAGTTTGTGGAAGACATTGAAACAAGGAGCTGGAGTGATGAAATAGGAGGGTGAAGAGGAATTACAGGATGTGAGCAGGAGGGATTCTGGGAAGAAGAAGGATAACAAACAGAAAGAAATTGCAGAATAAAAAGGAAGAGACTGGGATGCTTTCCCAGTTGAGAGATTAGCGCTGGTGTGTAGTGAGCCTTGCTTTGTACTTTGAAGGCTTTAGGAATTGGTTAAATAGACAAGAAGAATGGTAGTGAGACAAAAACCAGGGAGGCTGAAAGTTCAGAGTAGAACTCAAGGCAGTGTAGACCTTTTTCATAATATGTGTGCACAAGGATGGAAGTTTAAGATTGCACGTGCAGTTTTATTTCTATATAATTACCTAATTTTTTGTTTGTTCATTTTTTGAGGGTGGGGGAGTATGCCTAAAAGAAATATAGGAGTTTAAAGTAACAGCAAAAAGAAAATGGTTTTCCTCTGCATGGTGTCATACAGATGCCCACTTTGTTGATCAGATAGAATTATGGATTTCTGTCATGGGCTGCTGCTATTCTAGAAATAATTTCATTAGTGAAAATAATTAATTGGCATTTAATCATGATAGAATCACTTTTTTGCTGGAATTTAGAAAGCCAGTGTGGATTTAAGGAGCAGTAATTTATCTTTTGTATTTTCAAGGCAATATTTCTATTAGATTTTGTGTCTGAAAAGACCATGTGGTATTTATTTGGATGGTTTTCTTTCTCTGTTTATTTTTTATTTCCTTTCTTGATGTTGGAGAATTTCTAGTAGCACAAACATTCTATGCAGTCTTTTTTATTGAGATAACTATTGCTATGAATACAGGTATTAAAAGAAGCAGCAATCTAAACACATATGGAAGACCTAATATTGCAATACTTAATTGACATACATCAATTTGTTAGATAATTTTATCTTAGTAAATAACAGTCCTGTGGATATGGTATTTTAGCAGAAAAGAAGGAAATTCAAGAACTGTTCAGAAATGTATGACAGGCTTTGGGAAAATCGTGGGAGAAAAGTATAATATGATTTGAATATTTTTAGAGGATTAACAAGATTTTCTATGTGTGCTTATTTTTCAAAGTTTACGTAGTTTCAACTATATAAGTGAGTTCTAATCTCCATAAAACTGTCGATCTTAACTGGCATTTGTGAAAAAATAATCATAATGATTATTCCTTCCACCATTCAGTCTGTAGAAGTGGGGGACCCTTAGCATAGTTTGAGCTGACTATCCTTTTCTTGCTGTGTGAATATTCTTTCCAATACTGCATACTAAATAAAATAACTCTGTTTTATCTGGAGTGTTTGACCTCTGTTGCATAAACAATTTTATTTTTATTATAACTCATGTTATAGTTATCTTTGAAAAGTGAATCACATTTGAATGATACCTCACAGCCCAGAACTTTCTCTGAATAATAGTTTAAAAATATGCACAATAGTGATACTCATCTGAACATACTTTCTTCTTCTTCATTGTAATATGCTACACTTTGATTATGAAGGGCTGAGGTTATGAAACAAACATTGTTTCATTGGCTCTGCTTTTATCTTTTTGAAGCTAAGGTGGTCTTGCTATCAGTCTTTAGGTTGATTTGGTGTACTGTTTTCATTAGCTACTCTGTCAGGATTAATAAGGTATGAGTGAAATAAAATGTGTTTCAAAATGAAATTGGAATTGCCAGAAATGCAACAAGAGAACTGCTGATATGGAAGAAATGTTCAGCTAATTCATTTTATTGCATAAATAAGTTATACTTTCTGAGAGAAATCCAGCTATGTTTGCTGCTGTAGTTGCATGATACTGCAGATCATTAGCATATTTTCAGAAGAAGCATTCTCTCCCTTCACTATTATAAATATTTATGAATTATATTCTGATTTGTTTTAGCACATATTTTATGAAACTTTTTGGAGTATAACTTAGTGTACTGCATCCAAGTTACAACCAAAGTTGGGGTACCAGACACAAACAAGCAGATATATGCAGATATATGTGATAAAAACTGGTTAAAACTTACTGTACCTGTGTATCAATTCAGGATATTAGAGTGATCAGTTCTCTATAACTGATTCTGAAATTTCCTTTGTGAATAGATGGGTTTTTTTAGCTTTATGCAATCTAAAGACATTTCTGTTTAGGCTGTCAATCTGGAGCAGCTGCACTAGTTTGTTACACAGTTCTGTACGTGCTTTAATTATACCTTAAATAACCTTTCTTTGCACTTCTCAGTAACTAATCTTTTATAATTTGCATTGATGTCATTAGACATTATACTTTGAAGGTTTCTCCTGTCTTGTGTTTCTATTTTGTATCTTTTAATACAGTTTCTGGTTTTTTCTTCAGAAGCCTGTGAGATGTAGCTTCCTGGTAGCATTGCATTTATTATTACTGTGCCATTAAGATATTTCCTTATTATTCTACAGTTAATCTAGGGTCATTCCTTCTATAAATATAATAGGGTCATTAAGAGATTTCTCATAGATGGAGACAAAGTACATTCATAACTGCTTGTTACTAATATCTGTTATCACGTTATCTCTAGTCCTTTATCAAAATTGTGTGGTTTCAGTGATAGAGTGATACGGTTCTTGTGTTGGTGGGTGCTGCTATTGTACAAGAAGTAGCTGGTATCTTGTTTAGACTTTCATAATGCTTTTGATACTGTCTCATAAGTGAGGAAAACTTACAGAATCCTACAATCATAAAATGCCAAGTCCCTGAGCACCTCATCTAGTTGTCTTTTAAATACCTTCAGGGATGATGACTCAGCTGCTTCCCTGGGCAGCTGGTTCCAGTGCTTCACAACCATTTCACTGAAGAGTTTTTTCCTAATATCCAATTTAAACCTTGCCTGACATAGCTTGGGGCCATCTCCTCTTCTTCTATCGCTTATTACTTGTGAACAGAGACTGATCCTTACCTTGCTTTCAGGTAGTTGTGGAGCGATGAGGTCTCCCCGATCCCCCTTTCCTCCAGGCTAAATAACCCAAACTCTCCCTGTTGTTCTGCATAGGACTTGTGCTCCAGACCTTCCCCAGCCCCATTGCCCTCCTCTGGGTACACTCCAGCACCTCATGGTCTTTCTTGTAGGAAGGGGCCCAAAATTGAACACAGTATTCAAACTGCAAATGAGGGCAAAATAGTTCAGGGATCTAAATTATTAAAACAGTGTTTCAGGGAATATGTAACGAATTAAAAGTCCTTGGAATTGTTATAGATCCAAACTCCCAAAGAAGTTTGCTGGTGACCTAAATGAAGAAAAAACCATGCATATTAGACTTGCAATGCAGTGTGCTACTGCAAATACCTTGTAATGTATGATTAGAATTTGATAATTTTTTTTTTAATCTGAAGAGGTATTTTAAACAAATATGACGGACTCTCATAGGACCACATATACAAAAAAAAATTAAATGTGTAAACTTACTTTGAATGAATTGAAGAAAGCAAATATGATTTTATGGCCCTTAACAAAGGTTTATAATGCAATCTTTTTAAATAACTGTGAAATCTCTGATATAGTGTGAATGCACATTCTGGCATGAACCTGAATGGGACTTTCCTCACTTACCTCAGTTGCTAAACCATGGTGATGACTGAAAAACTTTACAGCAGTACATTTTGCTGTCAACTTATAGCATCTGAGGGACTGTGAGAGCAAACCACAGATCAAGAAATAGTTTTTTACATATTTTATAGTATAAAGATTTGATACAGTTTTAAAATGGCAGTAACATAGAGCTGAGACCAATACTTTGGAGTGGGACAGCTCAAAAAACCTTTAGGTCATTTAGAAAGTTTTGGGAAATGGTGCATACTTAACAAAATATATATTTAACAAAACCTTATTTAAATAGATTTGTGTGAAAGTTAAATTCTAGTTACCTAGAATTAGAATGGTTTGTGATCTTGTGAAATTGTCCATATTCAGGGAGACAGCAGAGTTCTTCAAACAGATAGCTCTTTTGAAGAGGGTGGTGACACTTCATGTAATTAAATGTTCAGCTGTTTGCCCCCAAGGCTAGGAATGCGGACACTCAGCAAAAATATATGGCAATATGCAAGAGCGGGAAAACCACTTGAAAACAGAGAGAGGAGGGGATTTGTCACTAAATGGATCTATCTTTCTCTCACTACATTTCAGTATTGAAATTTGTACCTCAGAAGACATTCAACCAGTGGGCTGAAGTAGGGTGGCACTGAAGTATTAGATGAATATTGGCTCTAGCCAACTTGGAAATGTCCCAGAACACATTTGGTCTGGCCTACTGTTTTGGCTTCTAGAGTGTTTTATTTGCATAGTTTTGGTGCACAGTACAAAGACAGCAACAAGTCCAACTTTTCTGTATCATAGAAAACTGTGTCCATAGATTACTTTTCAGTAAAGAGTCCAAATTCGGACTGTATTTTTATCATTTCAAAACAATATAATTCTTCCTTTTTAGCATAAAAATTACTGAATTGAGGAAAAGAATTTAAGACAGAGAGACTGATATAGTGTGTACTGCCAGCACATCTGGAAGACAGTTATTCTCTAATTACCCAAGAGACAGAAGAGAAAACTGGCAGCTTTGCTGCTATTATAAATCCCATCACTTCTAAAGGAGTTAATGGCTGCCCAGCTAATCAGTCTTTGTTATCTTGTAACATTCAGAGACAAAATAAAGGCCATAAAATAAAAAGCAAAGAAAACTCACTGGTCTGTTACATTAAAATGTGTGGTTTTCTCTTTCCAATGCAATCCCAACATATCTGTCTTCCAGTGTTTAATTTGGTTTTAAAATGTGCAAGCATTTTGTTGTTTGGATGAAAATTAGTTCTGTAGATGGAATGGCTGTTGTTGTTACTAACTTCCCATCTTTCATCTCATCTTTTGAGCTATGTGCCTGAACTAGGCTTAAAATTACTGTATCAATTTTACCACCAGCTGCAGAGCAGGTCTGCCTGTAACAATCTTGCTACTTTTATTCTAAATTTGACTGTAAAAGAAAAGAGAACATCACATGTGAAAACCCAGAGTATTTGTCTCCCTTTTCTTTGGAGTCAAGAGCCACAAATTACTTACCTGTCAGTAGGACTAAATGAAAAAAAGATAAATTCTATTAGTGTACAGTGCTCTCACTGGGGCAGATAAGCTGAAAGATAAATTTTCTTAATGACATAAATAACAACTCAATTTGGAAAGGATCCTGAATATCATAGGGGACATTTAAACATTGTCAGAATGTTGCCAAAGTTCACTAACAGGGTATGGAGAGAATTTCATATCCCACAAGAAAATTCTACTTATATAGCTTTCTCAGTCATGGAGAGCTTAGGAAATAAAAAGATATATGGTACTTACAGCACATTCCTCTCTTACTGACAGATGGAGTGAAAAATAATGTTAGATGGAGATGATCAGTGGGATTCCCTTCTGAAGTTGATAAAACTGAATTATGTCTCACTGGGTCTGAGACACATTACATTATCCCATACTTCATAAAAAGGCCACTAGTTCTTCTCTTAAGTGTCCACTGAATAGCTTTCTTCAGGGGTCCCTATGTCCTGAGCAGTAGTGGGTCTCAGTAAAGTTTATTATCTAGCTGGGATTTTTTAATGCATGAAAAAGGTCTGATGTAAGTAGATGTAGTCACATATCCAGAGTGTAAGAAGCCCCTGGTTGTCTGTTGGTAAATTTCAGTGCCATACCTGCATTAGCTGCAAGCTTGTCTTCCTTGGGAGTTTAGGATTTTGGACACCCAGCTCCAAACACATGCATTTCATGTTGTAAGGCAATATTGTAATGTTTTATTATTTATAGAATCTCCTGCTCTGAAATTCAGATTCTCACATTTCATGGGTGAGTGCAGCCTTGTGCTGAAGAATTCCCAATCATTTGCTGTAGTTCTTGTATTGGGATTTTGGTTTTTTCCCAAACATGTTTTAGCTGACATACAGGAGTCACCTGATTTAAGATGACAGCTATGCCTGGCTTGGTCTAAGAATCCCCATCCTACAGCAAGATACTTCTCAATAATAGATTTTCTCTGCTCAGATACAGCAGTGTATAAAGATACATCTTCTGAGTGGCCTTGCTGCTCTGTTCTGGTGTTTTCATGGGAAGGTAGGACTGTCAGAGGGCGGTGGAGCAAAGCAGCATGGCTGGGACCATAACAGATCTGCAAGTGCAGCTGAGGTTTGTCTCCCCTGTTTGCTCCTCACAGGAGTGGGATGTGAGTAATAGCCTCATGCTGCTCTGAGTCATAGCAGGAAACTTCATCAAAACAGAAAACTGCCAGGGTGTTTTCTACTGTGCACCTTGTCATCCCGCCTTGTTACTGTCTCATGGGAAAGCTGGTCTGTGAATAGATGCTTTTTGCTTGCGCCCTAAAATGGTAGGAAACAGCTCTAGAAGACTCTTCCAATATAGCTGACTGATTTTCAATAGATCATAAACATAAAATCAGTTGATATTACCCATCCCTACTAAAAAATAGCTAGACAAAATAGTCCAATTGTATTCTCTCTGCTTTGCTGTCATGGGATACTTTTTTGTTGAATTGTTTCAGGGAACCACATGGGAAGATTTGTCAAACTGCCATTTAGTGAGTGTGGCCAGACTGACTTTGAATGTTCTGTTTTCCATTTTGTAGCATTTTTGAAGTCTCCAAATCAGATTTTTTAACAAGTATTATTTATGGTCAACACATGACAAAAAGAAAAGCTTATGTTGTGTGAGTTTGTAACACAAAGCAACTTCAGGAGAACCAAAGGATCTAGCATTTCTTTTTTGCCTCATGCGTAGATCAGGGACTAGCTGGGTAATTACTTGAAGTCTTAATTCATGCTAAACACTCTCAATGCCAAAAAGAATTAGAGACTTGTCTTTGGGTTGCATTAATTGACTTAGTTCAAGAACGGTTTTTCCAGATTTGTCTGTCTTAAAAATTCAGAAGTCTCCTCTCACATCCTGGTTTACTAATCTGGGATATTATAGCCATTGAATTCTTAATAGTTTACTTTGAATGCCTTCAGGAAGGAGAAATGAAAAGACTTCCAATTAATTTGTCTTCTTCTTAATCCACGCGGTGTTCCTATAAGGATTTCTTATGGCAGAGAGTACACAGAAAAAATACTGCAAAAGAATAGATAATTTTTACATATAATCTGGAATACCCTTGAGAATTTCAGTTTCTCTCTGTCCTATTTCTACTGCTATGATCAATAAAATCATGTCATAACACTACCCCTGTTTTCCTCAATTATATACTGGTCACAAAATTAGAGGCTGGACTGCTCACAGTGGAAGAGGTATCTATGAATTGTACAAAGTTCCTGCTTGTGCATCTGAATCATGTCCTTTCTTCTTTTTTTACAGATTTCTAAAAGAACCATTTCTTTATAGTGTCTTGCTTTTGAGCTTTTTTTGTTGTGACTTACTGTTGTACAAATACACTCTGAGCTATTTTCACATATTTCTTCAGAAAAATAAATTAATAGTTCATTTTAGCAGTAGTAACTATTTTCTTTTAGATGGTTACCCCTTTACATATTTTTGAATTCTAAAACAGCAGAATAGACATACTTGTTAGTAATACCCCTGCATTCTCTGCCACTATAAAACAGCCTTCAATACTATGCAAAAGGAAGGGAGATGACTGGGAGGGAACTTATAAATTGGTAATTAAATGGCTGTGCAGGAGTCTGTGGCTGTGGATTGATGATAGAAATGGGTCAGTGCCTTGTTGATTTTGGTCAGAAAGCCTCCCTGATTTTATACTTTCCCTGTGTTTTCCTCCTCAGAAAGCAGTAGAACAGCCTTTTAGTGGTGCCACCTGAGAGACAGCTGGGGGAACTAATCCTGCTTTAGCAATACATAAATAATAAATAAGTACAGTAGCCCTCCACTTTCTCTTGCCAGCCAAAATGATTTATTATAAGGCTTTAAATCTGATTCCACAGACAAATATTCTTGTATTCTGGCACCAGCTGTACACTGAGGTAGAGGTCACAAATAAATGGTTGGAGCCAGGGGCACCTAAAACTAGTTTTGTTGCCAAGGGCATCTTAACCTGAAAACACAGCCTTAGAATAATATTAGGAACAGAAGTATTTCTACTCCCTGCAGGGAGCTGGATCTGTTTTCTCTTGTATTTGGTTAAAGTAAGTTTAAAAATAGAAAAATGTATGAAACCATCAATGATTCTCTCCATTTAAAACTAATGAGAGAGAAAAGAAAATACAATTTCATCACAGGTTTTGCAGATTTGAGGCTTGATTCCCGAAGCTATTTTTTTTCTGAATCTTAATGCTTATTAGGGCATTTCATTTGATTATGTAAGATTTTAACATCTGAAGTAACTATTTGCTTTCTTAAGACTTTTGTGCTTTACACCCATTCCAAGGTGGCCATACTAGAACTGTGGAGGAAGAGCAAGTGAACATACCTTCTTGAAAGTAAATTTCTTTTCTATAAGAAGGTCAGAGCATCCAATTTGTTGTGACACTAAGTATTACGTATTTTTGCCACCTGCTGTGAGAGTAGAGTAAAACCTTTTATCAGGTATAATCTCTAGGAATCACAATATTATAAAATCTGCCCATGTTTTCACCAAAAAAAAAAACCCAAAAAAACCCAAACCAAAAACAAAAACAAACCCCAAAACAGTACTGATGTGATTTTTTTTTCAGATAGTTTGCTTATAGAAGATTTACTTCTTGCCAGCATTGAGGCTTTAAGGATTCAACATATTTTCCTCAGAGACACCGTATTAATCCACAGATGTCTATACTCAGGCTACATAAAGGAGCATTATTGACCAGTCAAAGGAATCAAATCATGACTTCTTTCTTCATATATTCCACAAGCAAAGGAAAGAGTTTCCAATGAAATGCTAGGTCATGTTTTGTAGAAATGCTTCTCTGTCTAGCTGCCTTTCACCTCATGAAGGCTTCAAAAGGGACAGAGAGTGAATCACACTCAGTTCTTGAAATGAAGCTGAAGTTTCTCATCCACTTTGTGAGACTGAGTCCTCATTCAGAATTTATCTTTTCTGGCTGTATTTCTGGATTCAGGAGCCCTTAGGAAACCTCTGGTTTCCAGCACAACACTTGTGAAGGCTAACTGATCTCTTTTATTCATACAATCCAACAGTTGCATATAGGAAAATGTTGGTGGAAAATTTCAGTGCGGACATTAAGAGTACGAGATTAATAGAAGAAGCTTCAGTGGTTTCTTTTTACTCAGATTTTCTGCTCAAAATTTTGTAGAAGAGCACAGTTAAGTTCAAGACTCAAAATCCTTAAGGAGTCAATGAAGATATTTAAAATTAATATAATGTATAAATGTATTAGAAATGGCTAAATAAAAATCAAAAATGGGAAAGGAAATGGATACTGGGGAGGGGGATGGGGGGGCTGTTCTGAAATGGGTTTTCTGTAATGGCCATACTGTCTCTCCAACTCAAGTGTCCAGTGAAATTAGTAGAGGACTGCTATATTATTAGCAGTAAAACATTGGAGCAAATTCAGTGATACTTCTTTCCTTAGGTTGTAATATTCAGTGTTTTCTGATCTAAGGAATTAATTAGTAGGGTCATAAGTGCTACTCCCTTTTAAGCATTTCCCTTCTGAGTTCATCTACATTTACGTGTGGCACTTATTGCTAGAGCAATAAGTTCCACAAAACTATTTTTATGGATATGAAGGGTATCCTTTATTATTTTATTTACTGTAAAAGTTTCCTCTCATGCTAATTTTTTGTATCATGAAACAGTGAGCACTTACTCCCTGTCCATCTTTGCCATGGCAGTCATGATTATATGTGCTTGCACAATCTCCTCAGGCATGCCTTTTCCAGACTGAGGCATTTCCATTGTTTCAGTCAATCCCATTACAGAATCTGTTACATATTTTTGGTATCTATTCTTTCTTTTCTCCATACATTTCTACTGTACCGTGTCTTTTCTGAGAAGTGGTAACTCTGGTTCCAAAACCTACATTGGCATTTCACAATTTTACAGTAGTTATTCCTTTCCTATTCAGTCTGGTTTTTCTTTTGTTTTTGACTAATTTGAGTGGTATTGCAGCCTGGCTTACTGCTCTGTATTTCCACAGTCCATATCCAGTGTCTTGGAAAACCATTTTTTTGGTCAGGATTCCTACTCATTGCACTAGTAATAGGGGCAGTTTAAAGGCTGATTCTTTCACTTTACTTAATCTTTTGAATTTACATTTGAGTTGTTCAGCTCTTGTATAACTGCTGTTATGTTGTAGTAATCTTTTTTTATTCATTTTATTGATTATTTTCCAAAGCCTCTTTTACTAATGCTTTCACTGAGGCAGCCACTTATTTGTTGCCCGGGAAAACCCAATCAAAACCAAAACAGTGGTTAGGATGTCACTCAAGCTTCTTGGTAGATTGACGCAAATAATTAATTTAATTGCTTGTTTTATTTTTTCTCATACAGCCTTATGTTCTTTGAGTTTTTCTTTTACATGCTGATAATCTTTTCGCCCTGCAGGCCCCACTGGCACCAGACACTTTTATTTTTCAAGATTTTTGTGTCTCAAAATGTTCTTTGGCCTGACCTTACATTTAACATGTTAAAATTTATGCTCATCTCTGTTTTCTCTAGTTGTATACAGATTTCATTTTTTAAAGAATGCATTGTAAAAATTATTTCTGCCAGTTTCTGACTGTTAAAAAATCAGCTTTCTTTTGGTCCTTCACATGTCATATACATTCAAACTTGTGTTTTATGACAGTGTTTATGAAAATTTAAGTCATGCTTTAAAAGACTTTAAACATCTCCATTTAATTTCAGTTTACTAATTTAGATACTTACATAGCTGATCTCTTTGAAATGAATGCTATTGTGTTAATGTTTTAATTTATTAACCTCAGTTATCTTGTTTCTACATTAAAACTCCATAGTATCACCTCCTATGTAGTTTTTTTTCATTTCTATAGTAGAATGTATTAAACTAATTATTTTTAACACAATTTCCAAGTTGCCTAACATTTCAGTGTCCTCATTTGTAATGACTTAATTAATTTGAATTACTTTTTAATGCTGTCACTTCAGAGGTGTCATGTTGAAAGTCTTAGTTTCCTTAAAAAAAAAAAAAAAGTCATTATGTTTTACCAAGAAGAGAGATTGCCTGTGAAAGGTAAATGTTCTTCTTTTCCTCTTTCCACTGAGACATTGAGAGATCACTGCTCAAATACCTCCTTTTCAGATAACCTGTGACACTTTTTGCTCACAGGGGTTCTAGTTCCTTAAAACCCAAACAGATTCACTATCCTTTTCCATCTCTCTGATTTCCTTTTTACTGGAGACCTAGATCCCACATCTATGTTTCTGCTTTTCTTTCTATTACTGTTAGTGAACCCTTAAAAGAATAACAAATTCCTGCTCATAGGAAATGCAGATTGAATACATGGAGATTTCCTAACCTGGACACACCAAGATCAGAGAAACCTAGTTCCTGATTTTATTCTGGCTTTACATATCATCCAATCAATTACCTCAATATCATTAAGCTAAAACTACAGAAGATAGGAATTTTGGGAAGATGAAAGACTAATTTGGAGCAAGGTATAACTCCACAGGCATGGATTCCTCTCTTCAGACATGGAATAAGGAATCTTTGAAAAATAAAGATATATAAACACTAATGAAATAATTCAGCATTAAATAAGCATGCAAATACATGCTTAGTTTCTGAACTATTTCAGAGAATGCCAAAGGAAGCTCTGAGACTTCAGACTCTTTTTGGTATTCGATTTTCCTCCTTTGTATCCTGTGAAAATTAGTAAGATTTGCTGGCCAAGCCAAACCAAGTCATCTCCCACATTGTTGCTGTACTTCCTGTGTCTCATAGACAGCCAAAACTCACAACATTTGGTTAACAAACAATTTGTTATACAGACAGTATCAGATTACCTGTACAGTATCTGGGTCTGGGCTTGTTTGCTAAAAATAGTCCTAATTGCAGTGAATTTTGTTTATATGAATATATATTCATTTATCTTAATGGATAATTTCAGCAAACTCATCAAAAGGTAACATTTTTACTTCATTAGTTGAAGGAAACTATACATAGCATCTCTTCTAGTTTGGAACAGTTGTGATACTTCTTTGTTTTTGGTTTTGGTTTTTTTTTTGGCTCCCCAAGAAAGAATTTTGTGATTTATAATCACTTTGTCATTGTGAGTTTTTATTTGTTTTAGATAATCATTATTTTGTTTATGTATTCAGTAGTAACACTCTCAACCTAGGAAAAACAAGTAGCAAAATGTCAGCTTCCTTGCATGAACATTCTCTCTTAATATATGTGATGCACATAAAATCTCCTCTTTCAAAAGTCTTGAAATTTCGAATCTGCATGAATCAACACAATGTTTTGCTTTCCAGATGACAGAAAACACATTATAAAAGATTGAAAGTGTAATTTTTGCTGGTTTTTTTTTCACTGTGGATATTTTCTAGGATTAATTGTTGGCAATTTGTATTTTAAGAAGATGCATAGTGGTGGGGTTTTTTGTGTAATTTTCTCCCAAACTTTAAAGTAGTCACATTTCTAGTCACAACTTTTAGGTATCAGCACTATTATTGTTCAAATAATCTGCATCAGATATAATATTTTTTATATACACACACACATACATATATATGCACTGTCTGCACTTTGAATGTGAAGTTAGGAAAATATCCATGAAAATTATGATTCCATTAAAAAAAAAAAAAAAAAGCTTTTTACCTGACTGTTTTCCCATCTGTTTTATATCACCTTCATGTCCCTGAAAAGAGGTTTAAACCATGTATAGGATTTTCTTTCAGGCTATTTTCTATATAACCAGTGTATGAATACCAACTTTGTCCATTAAATACAGTAACAGTAATGAGGTACAGTTTTACTGTTTTTTCATGGGCTTTCAGCTCACAAATGTTTTATTCCATGTGTTATTACTGATATTTTTCAGGTTGGTATTGTTAATGGAAATTTGTGACTGGTCACTCATGCTTGTCCTTAACTTTAGCTGTTAGTAATAAGAACTTTCTCAATCAATTCATAAACTGCACTTTTGCTGATGCTGCTCATTTCGTGCTATGAATTTCTGCCAATGCTAAGCTTGTGAAGCCCTAAGCTAATTGACTTTCCAATTTCACAATTGAAGTAATATTGTGCCAAATTTCTTGGAACATTATTTTACAGAAGTTCGTGCACGAAATTGACCCACATGAGTTGTTTGCCATCTGTTAATAAAACCAGAGCAAACAAACCACAAACCAGAAGTAAAAGGAATTTACAATATCCTTCATGCAGAAGTTGACAAGTTGGCGTGCAAGAGCACCATAGAGAAACTTGCATTCAGAATCACACTTTTAATGACATTGTAGGCTAAGAAAGAAAGAAGAACTTGTAATAAAGGTTTATAGAATAAAATATGCTAGGACATTCTTCCTGCTACACACCTTGTGTTGTCTCCTCACCAAACCAAATATGTCCTGTGGTTTTGTTTCATGGAAAATATTGTACCCATCCACAAAGGTTACAGTGGGTGTAGAAAAGTTTTACAAACAATATTTCCAGCTGGAATAAAAAGAGAGGATGCAGAGATATAATATTTTATCTGTCAGAAACATAAATGCCAATTTTGGTGGGGTTTTTTTATTTAAGTGGTATAGTCAGCTAAAGAAGAGTTTGCCACACAGGCAGGCTTACAATTTTAATGTGCATAGTAACATCTACAATACAGTGATAAATAATAGCAAAAATAAGAATCAGATTATTTGCTTTGTTTTCCTGTAAAAAATATCCCGTCAACTCATTTTTACTTTTTGCTTTGACATTTCCAACAAGCACTTAACACTCTTTTTCTTTTTCTGATTTACAAGGAGATTTTCAAATGTGCCTTGCATCAGCTTGTAGCAAGTTGGCATATTTGAATTTGCAAATTAAGGTAAAAACTTCTACTGTAGCATGTTTTTGAAGGCTAAGTTTGGAATTTTTCTAAACAATGGGAAAGTATAATTTCATCTCTGGCTTCTGCAGTGAAATGTCAGATTTTAGAGTTAGTTTCACTGGCTTTCCCTTGAGAGGCTTGGATTGCTCAGACTGATTCCAAAATATGCTGACTGAGGAATGGACATAAGGGCTCAGAAAAGAAAATTGTAGCATAAGAATAGTCCTTGTCAATTGAAGGGTTATTCAGAAACATAGTTTAACAATGTTTAGTTGGAAAAAGCATTTAAAATCCTTCCAAAACAAAAATCAGCCTTTTCTCTTTTTTAAAAAGTCTATAGCTAGGTTTTCTGTTACAGTATCCTGAAGAAAACTTTTCTTTGAAGATCCAGTCATGGATCTCCTGTGTCATAGGTGTCCAAATATTTACACAATCAGATAGAAGAATAGGAAAGAACAGTTCCTATATTTTGTTCTTCCTTAATTATAAGCAAGAAAATGGCGTACTTCTGTCCCTAGAGTTGTTACTTTTTTTCCTGTTGGAAATTGGAATGGGCCTTGAGGGTTTGTCTTGCCCATGTCCAGTGACTCTGTAGGATCAGGTATTCCAAGGAATTCCTTAATGTTTCTCTAACTTGTTTAGAAACAGCCTTTTAGTCACTGCATTTTAGCACTTTATGATCAGTTTATTTCTTTTAGGACTGGGAGGCTTACAGGATTTTTTAGGTAATAGGTGTGGAAGAATGCACTCATTGCAATCAAGATTTTCAGTTGGAAACAAAGTACTTACTTGGATCTGCTTTTAATAGTATTTTTACCAAAAAAAATTTTTGTTGACTTACGTTGATGTTGCTGATGGCCATTTTCTTTTGTTTGTTACAGTGTGATTTTACCTTTTATTTGCTATGCCTTCCAGCTTGTTTTTAAAAGATATATGAATAGATTTGTAAGACGAGGCAGTGTCAGGAATGATATTTTATTTTTTGATGTCAGAAGAATTTATAAACAAAGCCATTTACCTAAAGTAAAGTGATAAAGGGTTGTCACTGACTTTCAGTTGAGAATGCACAGTGGTATTCCTCAGCAGCTTTCAAAAGGGATGCTAGTCAGTGGAGAAATATACTTCTGCATGTTTGCATTCTCTCCTTTCGATGTCATTGCCTTCAGTCTAGTCAAGTCCTGCAAAAGGTAACATTTAGCACAAGAAGGCATTTGAAGAAAAAAATAAATTACTGCAGAAAATGGGATGTTGTTTCTTATGAATTGTCACGGACACAAAACTCAGCCACCGTTTTGTCAGAAGTTGTGCTACAAATCTTGACTAAATACAAAGCCTGAAGTTTTCATTTTGTTTTAATGTCCCTTTCAATTGCTTTTTGATCTAAGACATCTGTGCTTCATTCACCTTCTCTGCTGGCCTCTCCACCCATTCTCCAGGCTGAAGAGGCCTTTTTGCTCCTCTTACATGAGATGTTTCATACTTTTTGCACTCTGACCCTTCCTATTCTCTCTCTTTGAGAGGAATGAAAGGTAGGGTGAGCTCAAGTGTGGGTAAATCATGGTCATAGTGGCACAAAAATGCTCTCCATTTTTCTTTGTAGCTTTGGTGACCAATCTTAGCACTTGATTTACTCTTCTGACAGCTGCTGAGGACCAAGCAGATGTTTTTAGAGAATTCTCCATACTGTGCTGAGGATTGAAGCCCCTCTTTTCCTAAAATAGATGGTCCTGACTTCCAGACTTGGGTTAACTGATGTGTTTCTGTGCTGCAATTTCCCCTTTTCCTTAATAACCAGTCTCAAAAGTCTTTTGGAAACCCAAAAATGTACTAAAAATTAATTAAATATGGACAATTATACTAATGTAAATCGCCCTTATATTTTAGTGTGTAGGTAATCTTCTCCCTGTGTCATAATGTGAAGTAACTGTAATGCTCTTTAGTCATGCACCTCATTTCTCCTGAAATGCAGCTTCATTACAGGGACATTAAAATGCATTAATGACATGAGCTATATACCTATATCAAAGTTCAAACTTCTTATCTCATTAGAACTGGAAAAAAATTGGCAGAAAACTTTACAATTCAGATAAATCTTTCTATTCTTTTTAAAGAGAATGGGTTGCTACTTTCATCCTCTAAGATCAATTAATTAAATATGGGTTCAGTATAAATTTTGTGCCCTCCTAATCGAATGATATTCATCTGTTGCATAAGAAATTAATGCAAATTCAGTGTCTCAGGTAAAGATAGTAACCATAAATCTGTGGTTTAGATAGATAGAATCTTCTTATTTTCTCTAAATGATGGTACAATGAATTAGCTGAAAAAGTTATGTTTTTAGATTGGTCTATTGTGAACTCTTTTCTTCAGATAAAAAAAAGTAAGATTTTCTCCCCCCAAGCAGAAATGGTTTAAATAAGAGAAATAGGGTACAAGAATGTACATATTCAGCCAGCTAATAATTGTTAGATGAAATTTCTATGTAATTCCAATAAAAATTCCTTGCACTCCCAAATTCGCTATTGCAATTCAAAACTCAAATTCAGGGGCTGATGCCTACACATGAGAATATATTTTATGTATAAATAAGGTAATTGTAGCAGACTGCTCAAAAGCCAGGAATTTTGTCCCTATTCTATTGTTCAGTGAAGCAATAAGCAGCAGCAATCATGCTCTCAAGATAAAGATAAAACGAGTAAAATCCTGTGTACCTTTAAAATAATTGGCTTTGTGTTTGTGCATGCACAGCAGCCAAGGACTTAATGAAAACTTTTAAATCCTTCATTCATACAGCCTCATAGAGTGTAAACAACCAGGTAGAAGACTTTGATAGACTGCCTCATTATAGTGGTGCCTGTGCCATTTAATCACAAAGCAAAGGCAAGCCAGTGGCCTCTTACAATGTAGAATGTAATTTTTCTATTTGAAAACTATTTTGCACAAGCCAAACTCAATTGCTTTAAAAATAAAAGCTGAGGCACCTATTCCAACCTACTTATATTGACCCATATATATTTTCCTTACAGCTCAGGATGGATATGCCTGGATGATACTCAAACCTGTCAAAATATTAGCATACAACACTAGGCTTATTTAGAAAAAATTATCTTTGACAATGGAAGTTCATCATAATTTCTCTCTCTTTCCTTTTTTATTTTATTGTAATGAGCATAAACAAAGCCTCTATCTTTGGTGCAGCTGTTGGGATTTCTTTGTAAATTTTCTAGAACTCTGTATTTTTTTAAAATACAGACGAAAATTTCAAAATAGAGGTAAAAATGTGTTAGAATCAGATACAATTTAAAATTCTGTATTAAAAGTATTTGGGTTTTGATACAAATTGTTTTATCTGCATTTTAAGAATGAAGTCTATTTGAAGATGTTAGTCAAATCCATTGTGTAATGCTGTCTTATCATACACTTTAGTTTCTTCTTTTCAATCTTCATTTTAAAGTACCTTGTTTACAGCAATATTTGAATATTTGCTAACTACTAAATAATTTGTGTCTTCTTAATCATGAACGTGCTCTATCTTAATTATAATACTTCGTCTTACCAGTATAATTAAACTGCAAGAAAATATGTAATTAAACCTTCCCTGATGGAATACAATTTATAATTGTCCTGGTTTAGCACCAGCCAGCAGCTAAGGCACACACAACGGTGCACACACTTTTCCCAGTGGGATGTGGGAGAGAATCAGAAGGGTAAAAGTGCAGAAACCCGTGGATCGAGATAAAAATACTTTAATAGGCGAAGTAAAAGCAGTGAGGGCAAGCAAACCAAAACAAGGAATGAGCTTGCAGCACCCCATGGGCAGGCAGGTGTTCAGCCATCCCCTGAAACCTGGGCCCCATGACACATAATGGTTACTGGGGAAGACAGAGACACTGCAAACATCTCCCTGTTCCTCTTTCTTCTGCCACCTCTGTATGCTGAGCATGACACCATGTGGTTTGGAATGCTCCTTTGGTCAGCTGGAGTCACCTGTCCTGGCTGTGTTCTCTCCCAGCTCCTTGTGCACCCCAGCTGCCTCACTGGTGGGATGGGCTGAGGAGCAGAAGAGGCCATGACTCTGTGGAAGTGATGCTCAACAGTAGTGAGAATGTCCCTAGGTTATCAACTGTTTGCAGCAAAAATCCAAAAGACAGCCCCATACCAGCAACTGTGAAGAAAATTAGCTTTGTCCCAGTCAAAACCAGCACACTTATATAATACTTAGCAGACAGAACCTCTCATTAAGTTACATACTATTTTATTAGTAGAGTGAGTGTCTTCTATGTATTTTGTTATCTTTTGGTTTTTGGGTTTGTTTTTTTTTTTTAAGAAGGATATAAATGCTGGACTACAAAGTTTTCAAAGCCTGTTAAGCATAAATAACTTTATACAAAAGTATACAGTTCTTTAGACCAAGAGTGGCATTCTGTGCTATGAAGAGCTATAATGAAAGTCTGTGCAAGAATTTAACATTCCAATACGCTTGTCAAAGTGAGACCAAAGAGTCTTGGACTGTCAGCTTGCTGCTTAGAGATGGATTCTGCCCTACAATTAGAGCAGGCTGAAGCATGAATTACTCCTGCCCTGACATTTTCTTGCATTTTAGGTGAAAGTTTGAATCAGCAGATATTTGCGCAGCTCTAGCTGCTTTTTGCAGTCAAATCTCACTGAAGCTAAATGGAGCCTGCTTATGTCTGTCAAGAGATTCTGTATGCAAATATATGTATATGAGAAGAATGAGGTAGCTAGATAGACTGAGTGGTGATATTGACAGGGACCTTCTCTACGCTTCCATCGCCTGAGGTGAAATAGGAAATACAGATACCTTTTCAGGTATTTAAACTCATTATTAACTTAATACTTAACTCATTATTAACTTGATACTTAATATATTACTAACCAGGTGTCAAAGGGAAGCAGAAAAATACACAGCAGAAGCCCTTTATGCAGTTACAGCAGGAGTTGAACACAAAGTGCTGTCGGTGAGACAAACCTTCTGCTGTAGAGGTGACATATAAAATATGCAGAAGCTACCCCAGGTCAGAGTAAATCAAATTGATAAAGTAATCAGGTTGCCATCTCTACTTTTCATTTTGGCTAATTAGATGCCTAACTAAAAGCCAGTACAATTTACATAGTCATTTTTCCTTGATGTTGTCTTTGTTTTGCTGATTCTTTAAAAAAGATACCCAGTGAACTATAAATTCTATGTATTCTTCCACAAGGCTTGTCTGTTGTGAATAGATACTCAATATTTTTGTTTCATCTGGACCTAAGTTTCACAGGACAGAGTAAGTAATTTCAAATGCAGGAAGTCAAGAGCTCCTTTGCTGTATTTTACTTTCTACATATAAACATCAGGGGTTTTTTATTGTGTGCATTTTTTATTATTTTAAATTATATTTTAAAAATATGTAGAAAACATGGAGCCAGTTTCTGGACTGGACTCTCACAGAACTTGGCACAGTCATTCTTTGTCTTGTCCTGAAAAATCTACATTTTTCAGTTTTCAGTGAAGAGATTTGTGGCTTGTGTCATGATAAACCAGAGTCCTAATAGTTGTCATTTATCATCCAAAGAGGGACATGGATCTGAAGAACAAGATGATTCCTATTAATGCTTCAGAAAAATGAATCTTGGTTTTTCCTTCCTTTTCTTTAGGAAGCCACACTCATAAGCTCTGTAGACTAAAACTCTTGGGTCAGCCTTTCTTAGAAGGTTTCAGGGTTTCTAACCCCTTCTTAGAGGGTTTTCTCTGCTTACAAACAATAAGGTCTTGATTGTGTTCTTCTGGAATAAATGGAAGGTTGATTTAAATGGAGATCATGCAAAAATAAAAATCACATCCTTGTGCAAGAGACCAAGAAAACTACTGAATGGTTTGAATATTTAAAACTTATATGAAAACCCAAGTAGAGCTTCAAACTTAGTACTTGGAAAAAAATTAGATTTCAAATCTGGCTGGTTTTCTTTGCTTATTTACCATATAAAAGACTACTGAAATTAAATGTTTAAATGGAGACATTTATGGAACTGACAGATACAACAATTAGAGGTCATCTGGAAAGTTTCTCCTAATATTAGTTTTAAAGAAATACAGTTCTTATAGGAATTATATTTGTATAAGGAATTAAAGAATGGCTGTAAATTTATGTTTCTAATTAAAAATTTGATTTTTTTTATGTTGTTGTGTTAAGCATGGAAAGAAATACTTAATTTGTATTTTTTTCTTGTCATGTATTTCCTTTCCAAAATTCATTTCTCATAATATAAAATTCAGTTTCATAAATAGATACATGTTTCTGGGGGAGTCGCACGATGGGCAGTGTAAGATTCTGACCTTTGGAGAAAATGGTAGCAGCCTGAAATGAAGAAGCAGAAGCAGCTCATCACCAGTGGGAATTAATTCTGAATGTCTGTGTTTGGAAAGTGAGAGATTTCTAGTTTATTTCAAAACTATCCTTATATACCTTAAAAAAACCACCAGTTTTTATCTATTTTGAAATGACAACACTTTGCTAGTTTGCTCTTTGCACAAGTTAATGCTTATTTCACAAAACAAAGAAATATCTGCAATAACGGAGATGACCAAAGGCAGCAGGCCTGTTCACCCAAAGGTTAATAGTAAGAAATCTGGTTAATTTAATTTGTAACTCTCCTTGTTATTATCTTCCTTCTTATAGCGCTTACCTGCACAGCTGCTGTAGGCATTATAGAAACTGCAATAATTTTTTGTGCACACCAAAATGATTCTCTCAAATTCTGAGTACAGCCATGCTAATTATAGTAACTATATTTTAACTGTTAAAATCCCCCTTTAAGATAAGAAAACATAAGCTTTCAGATTTTAAAAAATAGTATTGTCTTTTTACTTCCTTGGGATTTTTAGATCTAGTGAAATTAGAGATTTAAAGTTTTATGCAGGCATGTAATCATCCATAATCAGTGATTTGGCAGAAGTACAATGAAAAGTGGAGCTAATTCCACCATCCTGTCTCTTCTCAAATCATGGCTTAGGTAGACCTCTTATACCAAATTACATAAGCATCTTTGTTGTATTTTTTAAATCTTCTGCATCTTTGCTGACATTGCTTAAAGGTGTGCTAATTACTGTCAGTTGCTGTAATACTGGACACCTGTGAGCTTGGAATTAGGCAAAGACAACCAATTCATTTTATGTAGGACACTGAACAGGGAGCAGATGGTAATAAGCTTCAGTCAACATCAAGCTGGAGAGGATTCACACCACCAAGCTAGATGTGGAAAACTCAAAATCCTTTGGCTAATCCCATGAGCCAGCCATTCTCCCTAATTGTGTCTTTCCATAAGAAGATGTACTTTACGTGTTCCAGTCTCAGCTGAATGAACAAACATGATTTAATGTACTGACTGTAGGATTTTACTAATCTATTTATTAGTTCCCCTTTCAAGGGAAGTTATAATGATGTGTTTTCACTTAAAGCAATTAGAATGTATTTTTAACAGGGGAAATGACTTAGATTATAATTACAGAGCATTATGCTGCACTTTTAATGATTTTGCTCTTTAGAAAAATGAACAGTGAGAATCATTTTGCATAAAGTTATTACTTTGCTCTAACAACCTAATACTAACTTCCTTCTCAGGCTGTTGGGTGACCACAACTGTTGGATCAGGGATATCTTAAACTGAAATAAAAAAGAAGAAAATTAATGGACATTTACAATTGCATCTGTAGCAGCTGAAATATTTGAGCCTTTGTATAGTTTTGAGGCACAACCAAAGCTAATTTTTGAAGGTTTTACCGCTGTTTTTTTAAATTTATAGTTCCCAGTGTTGAATGTTCTAAAATAGAAAATTAAATCTAGTGCTATAGCAGCAAAAAATGTATGAGACAGTAAAAGCAAGCATGCCTTGTCCTATATGTTCAAGAGACAGCAAAGATAAAACAAAAGAAAGGACAAATGCAATTCTACCCATTTTCCAGGAAGAAATTATGTGACACAAGGGCTTGGCAAAGAGTTGGTTTAGTCTCACGAGAAAAGTGTGCAATCACAAAATAGATATGGAGCATGACAGGTAGGTCTTCAGCCTTCTGCATCCAGTAGTTTGCATGCATTGTGTGATGGGGGAAGTGGCGCCTGCTGTGGAGTCTGGACCAGTACCACAAGAAAATTTCATCCCTTCTCACCTGCAGTGTAGACTCTTCTCTAAGAAGGTTATTTGGCTGAACAATTTTTGCAATGTTTTTTCTTAAAGTACATTAAGGAAGCTACATACATTTTCCTAACCCTGAGTCTTTCAGCCAGCATAGAAATTACTGAAATGATTGATAGTCAATAAAAGAGACGTCTTACGTTAGTGAGGTTACCTCAATCAATCCTCTGTACAGAGACCTAACTGAAAAGTGAACTATTACTCTTCTCTTTAATTCTCTGAAATTACCTCACATCAACAAACCTTGCTAGATTCCCTCCTGTGGAAGGTAATTTTCTAAAAGCATGCAAATAAAAAGCAGAAATGGCACTGTGTTGTAAAAGTGAGATAGAATAGGAAAAGGTTAGAGATTGTGGATTTACACTCAAATGGTTGGAAACATTAGTCCTTTGACAGTATTGCTATAATCTCTTTGGTAAATACTTACGCTTCTTAGAAATTTCACTGCACAGTGTACATTATTAAAGGGTGCTTTGGTGATTTGGGCAGTCTGAAAGGAGGGAGGTTCTATGGTGTAGGTATTTCAATTAAGAAAGGGGAGACAGCTGCTCATTACTTTTCTAGACAGGAAATACGTTGGAAATAAGGTGGGATGAGTTGGTAAAGTTTGGACCTTGAATGCATGTCTGAAATATGGGCCTGAGTGCAATGAAAACAGTAATGAAATTGAACAAGTTCTTAGTGCACTAAAACTGGAAGAAATAGGAGGCTGACATGGTGGGGAGAAGTAGGGCTCAGCAGATAAGGGGAATACGAAGGGTGCAATAAACAAGTAGATTCATAACAGCTCAGATCTCTTGCAGACATGATTCTCATAAGTTAAAAATAAATTTTAGCTTCACATATAGTTTTTGTTGAGGTTCCATCACTATCAGATAAAACATGGGTTGTAAATTATGACCTACCTTCATCTCAAAATACTTCAGCCATCATACCGGTTCTCTTTTTCTCCACACAGATAGATACCAGACACTGTGAATCAAAGAACTAATCAGGAATTTTTGTGATACATAATACTGGAAGTTGATCCATGTTGTTCTTTAACCTTCTCTGTTCTGAAATATCTTAATTTGGTTATAGACCCACCTTATAATGTCGGTCTTTCCTTTAGTCACAGCAGTTTATTAAATCCTTTAGGTGTGGGAAGGCTGTTTAAGATGAACTGGCTGGGTGCCACTAGAAACATTTGGCTCTTGTAAAAGTCTGTCAAGACTCAACATTTCTGTTGTGAATCCCTGAAAGGGTTACAGGATTTGAGAAAAAAGCTGATACCGGCTCTTGGGGTATGTGGGTGAGCTGGAGTTTTTAAGATGTGAGTGAAGAACAAGGAAAGCATGGAGGTTTGATTCAGAGCAGTTCTGTCAAAGATAGAGAGACTCTGGAAGACAGAGCATGTGTTCAATGTGTTATTAATTTTTCCTCATTTTGCTTTTTACTTTCCTATCACAAGGCTGCTGTTGTGTAGGCAGCTTGTCAATGTACAATATATTTGAAATTCTCTGATAGGAGCAGAGTGCCTAATTAGCTTGGCTGTATTGAAGGCATAACAGTTTGTAGTCAAATTATTTCTTTTGTCAGCTTTAAGATCTGTTCTGAGAAATATACTGTATGGGGCATTCTTGGAAAAAACATTCTAAAATTTCATCAGAGTTCTGTATCTTTCTAGAAAACACTCTATGAAGTGCTTTTTTGCTTTGTTTTCCCTTCATGAATTATGACCATTATTAATGTGGTAGCTTTTTTCCAGAGCTTTTTTGTTTGCTAACCAGTAGTGAAACCTATGCTGTTTTGAATATGTATTTACTATTAGTGTAGTTTAGTAAGTAATAAATGATGGCAGTAGGCAAAAAAAATTTCAATCAGCTTAATGTCTAAAACGTAATGTACATTGTATCCTTCTATCCTGTAGGGGCTTTATATTGAGTACTGCTGTGGTAAGGCATGTGAAGAGCTCATCTTTTATTTAGACAATTTGTGTTTTCATACAAATGGTGTAAGGAATGGGAATAGACATTAAAATCGAGTGTCTATTGTGAAGTATACATCCATTCACTGTTTGAGATTTACTGGAAGTAACTAATGAAATTTGATGCTATGGTTGATTAAAAAAAACCAAAGCAACACAAACCACAGCAAAAAACCCAAGGATTTGTTGGTGTGTTTGTAAGTATTTGTGTTAGTATTCTAGCTGATGATAGTTGGATCCACTTTAAGAGGATACTTCAAACTAGCTCCGTGTTTGAATGCTTGACAAACATTTCCTCATTCTTGCTTTTCTCTCAGCTTTCAGTAAGAGTAGAAGCCATGACGGTGCTTGGGAAATTGGTGTGTTGCTATGGAAATAGATGTGATACCTCCAGTTTATGCTTCATTGCCAGATCCAATGCGAAGACATAAATGGGAGAGAAATCTCTAGGATACTGTTTCTATATGGGGAAAAAAGAATAAAATGCACCAAATATTAACTATTAGTTAATTGAGGTTTTTTTTAATACACCATGACATTGAGATTTTTTTTTTCTATAGCTGATCCGTAAAGCGCTGGCCAAAATTTTGACAACTTCAGGTTCTGTGCTTGATTCAAACTGGTTGGACACAAACCTATTTCAACCCAGGAATTAGGGTGCCCAACATAGATGTCAAATTAGAGCAGACCTTACATAAGTACTCTGTTGTTCTACTGTCCTGGTTTCATCTGGGACAGAGTTAATTTTCTTCCTAGTAGCTGGTACCATGCTGGGTTTTAGATTTAGAATGAGAACAATGTTAATAACACACAGATGTTTTGGGTTTTGCTGAGCAGTGTTTACACAGCGTTAAGTCTTTTGCTCCTTACCCAACTCCAACAGCAAGGAGGGTGAGGTGCACAAGAATTTGTGAGGAGCACAACCAGGAGAGCCGATTCCACCTGACCAGAGGGATATTCCATATTTTATGGCATAATGCTGGGTATATAAGCCAGGGATAAAGCTGGCTGGGGACCACTGCTCGGGAACTGGCTGGGCATCGGCCAGTGGGTGGTGGGTGAGCAACTGCATTGTGTGCCACTTGTTTAGTGTATTCTAACTAATTTCTCAAATTGTTCTTCCTTTTGTTGTTTTCTCTTCCATTTCTAGCCTATTAAACTTTCGTTATCTAAACCCAAAAATTTTACTCTTTTTCCCCCAATTTTCTCCCCCGTCCTGCTGGCAGGGGACAGTGAGCGAGTGAGCAGCTGTGGGGTGTTTAGCTACCTGCTAATTAAACCATGACATTTTCAGCTCCCATGAAACAGAATGATTGTTCTCTAGTAAGCTGTAAGCAAAGTCTCTTTACTAAATTCTACAAATTAACATGGTAATTGGTGAAGGAACTGCCAGCAATCATGAAGTTTCTGGTTGGGTATCTGTGTGTAGATGCAGGGGAAAAGGTTCTGTCATTTATTTATTTTGCTTGGCAAATTAACATGGTAATTGGTGAAGGAACTGCCAGCAATCATGTTGAAGTTTCTGGGTGGGTATCTGTGTGTAGATGCACAGGAAAAGGTTCTGTCAGACATTTATTTTGCTTGATTTGGAAGGATTAAGTAAAGAAATTGGTGGTGGGGTGGGGGAAGTCCAGAAGGGGAGAGAAATTGTCATTTCAGAGACTTTCCCACTCTGCTTGTTTTACTGCAAAACAGGAAATATCTGTCCTGTGGGTCTAAACAGGACCATTCATGTGTGAGATGAGTGATTTTTATAGGTTGTCCTTTCTTGGACCTCTCTTTCTCTTCCATGTTTTAGTCATTGCTGCTTGAATAGGTGCAAAGTTTCAGGTGCAGAGGTGAAATTCTTGCTCATAAATGAGACAACTGAAGTGCAAGCTTTTAAATCACAGCTGCCATTTTCACTGGTAAAATTCCCTTGTTTTCAGATTTTGACTATCCAGGAGTCTCCTTTGGAGAATAAATGCTAATTATTTCATTCTATCTGAAAAAATAATTCTTCAGTGACATGAGAGAGAAATTTATTTCTCCTTTCCTTCCAATTCTCAGAAATCAAATTATTTTTTGAGTTTGTATTTAGTAGTGAATAGTTGCTTCCCTGGGGTGTGGTGAATACCACAGCAAGAGAAAAGAAGCAGGGTAACATAAAAAGAAGGATAGTAAATTTCACTTTCTTTATATATTTACCACTGTCATATTTTCTTCAAGGGATCTACTATTGGGATTTGAAAGTGGATTTTTTAAAAAACTTTATTATTGCTTCTGGTGTAGCTGACTACATGTCAGTAGGTTGAAGCAACCTGTTCTGCCTGTCTTCAGCAGCACTTGTAGTTGTTTAGATAAGAATTGAAAGACATAAAGTCTAGTTATTCATCTTAGGTGTCATCACAAAGAAGTTTTTGTCCTGTATCAGATTTTTGGAATGCTTAGTAGTAAATTCTATTTTCTATTTAAGCAGTAATTTACATCTGTGGAATTACACTAGTCTCAGACACTTAGGACTCCTGGATTGGTAATGAAAAAGTCTAAAATATAACAGAAGAAGATTTTAAGATCAATGAAATTTCAAAAATGTCCCTTGTAGTTTGCAAGGTGTTAAATATGTTTTTGAAATTGTCAGAAGACAGTTGATTTGGGCCGGTGGTCCCTCTAGGCTAGTCTGTGATATGATTTCATGATGGATGCTGCCATCAAAACCACTGCTGCAGCAGTGGCAGGACTTAAAACCTGATATGGAAAAGAGGAGCTAGATGCCTTTACAGAAAAAACCCCACCTTAATTTAAAATGCCATATGTTGGCCATATACTATTTCTTCCTTAAAATTTAACAAAATTGTCATACTTAATCTGTGCAGGATACTGGTTATCCTAGACTGTTAGTAAAAGGTACAAATTCTGGACTTGCCCAAAAATGTCATGATACAAATGTCATGATGATGTGATCAAAAACTTCAAAAACTTGTGAACAAAGAGTACATTGTGTAGTGGAAAGTAAAAGCACACATTTTTATAATAGTGTGATCCCAGATACAGGATTATTTCTGTTCCTTCATAATTTCAGAAGAATGGAAACCACCATTCCAGTGTTTGCAGTCTAATTTCTATTCAGCTTTTGTTCAGAGCCTGACATCTGCATGCATGTTTTGATCTGTGCTATGTTTCGACTGAAGAGATGAGGGCAAAGGATTATCTTGGAGGCATAAAGCCTGATGGATTAAAAGAAAATGCATGTTCTTACTCTAGACAAAGCAACACTAAACTTTTCTCTAGAAATTACTGAATCTTAATCCTGAGACATTGTAATCATATTTTACCTCTTTATAGTGGGCCAAAACTGTTGTTAAAAGACCCTTACTTTCACTAAAGTTAATAATACGTAAGCTTTTTAGGAAATCCTTTTTTTGGAAGGGAAAAAGTAGAGTTTCATCTTGGGAGGAGAAAGAGCTCCCATCCTAAATTACTTTTTCAAAAATTAGATGAAAAGTTTATATTGTTTTTATATAGCAACATAAAAATTGGGGTGGAGAAATGAGAAGAGATGACGCAAGAAGTGGAAAGAGAAAATTAAGGGAAAAGCACATGCTTTTTTTTAATGCTTTCTAGAGTTTGAGAAGTAGTCCTTGATAGCCAATTGCCTTTGCTTGAGAACCCTGCTTTCAGGGTGTATAAGTGGAAAAACCTCTCGTAGGCTCTGTGGACCAATTTCGCTTCAGCTCATTGAATTCCAGTTTTAAAGATAACAGAGGGCAGAACTGAGAAGAATAAAATGGCTGTGGGTTTAGAGAAAGAGATCTCCAGTTTTTTTTCCTCTTATAAAATCCTCACAGAGAAAACAATAATTCTAAGAGAAAATTTGGGCATTTAAGGTTGAATTTAGGCACTAATTCACTTATTCATAGGATCATGGAGCTCAGCTAGTCCAACACCCCAGAGTGGGACTGTTAGCTGCTGGTATGTGATTTTAAAATAATCTCAGCCATCACATCAAGTTTTGCTCTTCACAGTTTGGAGGAATTCTATGCAGCAGTAATGAAAAGGATACTAAAATAGATTTCTTAATGTAAGCACTCTCTTAAAACACATGCACCATCTCATATGACAGTTCCAAGAAATTCTAATCACCTGTAGAAAAACTGGGGAGTACTGCTCTAGAAATTAAGAGCTTCGGCCAGAAATGCTTGCAAGTGCTTCTGTTTTTTAATAGCAAATACTTTGTTTAAATTCTCTGTGCTAATTAATTTTCCTCTTGAAGTGCCTATAAATTAGTTAAATTAGTTGAATTTTGACATCTGCTGTACTTTCATTTTCAGGACATACATTCCCCCCAGTAAACCAATGTATAAAGGTATAAAGGTGTGTATAAAGGTATAGACACACACACTGAAACATTTAATTGACTTGAATCTCTCGAGAAGTGGTGTAGTGTTGTTAAAAAGATCAGTGACAAGTAGAATGACACAACATGCATGACCTTTAAGGAATTAAATATGGGTTGTATTGTGTTGCTGAATTAGCTTATGGTCACTGAGGGATTTTTATTTTTATAGTTTTCCTTGCTTTTCCTGAAAAAAACATCAAAGACTTATACTTCAATAAATTAAACTATTCTTTTCTGTTTATAGGCATGGGGGAAAGGAAGAGAACTTATCACTTTTCTTTTAAAGTAATCCCATTGTAAATAAGCAGTAACTCTCAAAAGAAAGCTGAGAACATGGTCCAAAGTTTGTGCTGGACAAAGAAACCATTGTCTTAGCCAATTAAAAATACTATAGTTAGTTCTAGGCAAAATTATTTAGTTAGTCCTAGGCAAAATTATTTAGTTAGTCCTAGGTAGAATTATGTAGCTTCAATTTTAATTGGAATTGATTTACAGACTTTTAGGACTAAAGATTAAAAATGTGTGGCCTTCTCACAATTTCTGGATGCTGAAGACCACAGAAAGACAAGCTGAATATAACTGGACTACTTGGTGTAATTCTGTCAAGGAAATTCTAATGCTTCTAAAATATTAATAATATTTTATTAATATCAAGAGAATTTGTCCCAAAAATCAGCTCTAGTATTGATCTGTGTAGATATATCTTGTAAAAACATTTTTTTCGTGATTTTTTACTATGCTTTGATTGTGAATTTTTTGTTAGCAGTAATCAAAAAAGAAAAATCTGATACGAAACCAGAAAAATATTTATGTAGACCTGTTAAGGGTAATTCTGACCACTCGACTTCATGACAGTATTTTGAAGCCAAGCTTGGCTCAGTTTTGTGAAACAACCATTGCTCTCTGATTTCTGCCTGTGGTCAGTGGGAATATTGCTCTCACTCCCTTTTGAGCAAGCCCTTCATCTGCAAAAGATATCTGGAAAAGTTTTGTATAAATAAGATATGAAAACCACATTGTGAACTCTGCTATTACTTTCCACAAAGACCAAATTTTGAAATAATGAAAACTCCCATAGACCTCCTGTCTTCCAATGCTTGTACCATTGAAAACTACATTTTAGTTTCTTCAGCCTTCAGAAACAAGGATAGGAACATCAAAAAGATCTACAAAATATTTTAAAGCACATTGCACTAAATCAAGTATTGTAGGATGATGTTTACTGACAATGAAGAATAGGAAACTTCAGCAGTGTATGTAGAAAGAATCAGACAGACTTCTCTATGACATTGCACAGTGTATCTGGTGGAACATATCCTGTGAGACAATTACTAATGCTAATAATATTCTTCAGTTTCTGTGCTGCTAATAATAAAAGAATGGGGACAGTTCATAGGAGAAGGAATTCCTGTTGTATACAACAATAGAAATAGCAGCAGAAACATAACCATAGAGAGAGGTAGAATTCTGAACAAGTTAAAAAAATCCCTGTAAATAGGGCTGATCTTCCAATTATAAGCCTTTTCTATTTATGTAATATTTTATTAATTTATGAAGTCTTAGAACTTAAATCTATCATAAACCAAGACTGAACTAATTTAAAGTGATTACTGAAAGATATTTAAATGTCCAGCAGGGCAGACTTAAGGGGACCATAGGGAAAACAGTAGGAACAAGGGACTTGTTAATTTGAAAGGTAGATGAGCCAAAGGAAGAATTACATATTGTGTGCTAAGAAGACTAGAGCTAGATCTTCCTAAAGAAAAATAGAGCAAAAGCCTCTGCCATCAAAAAGTAAGATGGTGCAGCATCCTCAGCTGCTGAGTGTCACAGTGGCTGTCTTGCTGTGACCTGATGCTGTGAGTTCACTGGTGAATGCTACATTGATCCAACATGTCTTCACCTGGACAGCTCTCTGCTGATAGATTCCTTATATGTTAAAAATACAAAAGCCTATATAACAAGCCCCATTAGAACAAGTGATTTGGAATAAAAAGCAAAAATCCTTTCATGCAGGTGTTAGCTGCAACAATTAGAATTTGCTCTGGGACGAGGCTTATAAATTAAATCAATATTAACAACAAAAACTCTCTCCAAAGCATGGTGGTTATGTATTAACCACTGAGCACCTATGAAAAGGAACCCTGAATGTGAAATGTCCAGTATTTTCTCTCCCTGTGCCCCCTCAGAAAGGAAATTATTTCTATCCTAGTGAGCCAGTACCATAAGGACAAGAAAAGAAACTGTCACACTTCAATATCTCCTTAGATATAAAATGTGTGATGAGTACAGAAGGAGTAGCAGGCACCTATTGCATGGCTCTCTGCAGCTGGAGGAGGCAGGGCTCAGTGACTTGCACATTTCCCCTCATACATCTATGCCCACCTCTTACCTAACTCTCTTTTGGTTCATATGCAAGGGTCATTTCAGTGCACACTTTAAAACAAAAAGGAATGTGTAGCAATTGCTGCTCTGCAGTGCTGGTCTTAGACCTGTGTGTATTGAGGCAAGAGTTTTAATAACCACCAATGAAGAGTTGCTTGGATTAATTTCTGAGATACTGAAAATATAACTGTGATTTTAGAAACCTATTTATGATATACATCTCTTGGGGAATGGCCGTAGTATGTGCTGATTAACATGCAGAGACAGAATTTATCTGCTGCTGTAAGCATGTATTATCTGATATATAGATAATGTAAATATGTACCTAATAGAAAACACCTCTCAAACTCTGAATTGTTCAGTGAGGATGACTGAGATTTTCAGTGCTTTTATTCAATTTTACGCTGAAAACTTCCTTGTCTCTCCTCCCTACCCCACCTCCAAATCAGAAACTTTGATTCTAAGGTATTAAAAATCATTTGGGAGTTCTCACCATGACTTTGTTGTAAGTAAAATCAGTCAAGAAGGTGCACTTTCTGTGGATGCTTGATGTATAAGACAGCAACTGTGGTGACCTATTCAAAAGCAACCATGGCCATAAATTCTTGAAGATGTTAAGGGTTAGTCATAATACTTTGCTTATTTAGCTGTTCTAATACTAAAAAATATAATAAAGTTGTTAGTCCGTTCTCTCACTGTATCTCAGTTTAGAGAATTCTGTATCGTACAGAATTTGGAAAATTTTTTTGTAGTTCATGATTCATAGCATGTTCTTACTCAGAGTGGTTATTAATAAAGGTAATCATTCTATTAAACCTACTGGGTATTTTCCATAAAATCTGCATATTTTATATTGTAACCATAGGTTTTTGCTAACTTTTTACATGGAAAGGTTGATTAACAAGAAGGTGACTTGCTGTGGTTTGGGAGTTTGCTCACTACTGTCACTCTACAGTAAAGCTGTATCTGTAACGAGTTTTCAGTCTTAAACTTTTACTAAGACTTCACCACTAAGATAGAAATTATTACTGCAAAACCAGATGTTACTTCTGGTAGAATCAACACTGGTGAGCACAGAGCATTACCACCTTGCTTCTCTTCTGTATTAGACTGCGCATTTCAGCTTCATATCCTATGGCTGAGACCATCTCAGCAGTGTCAGGAAGTGAGAACGGAGCAACACAGCTTTCTGCTCTTGTCCTATGTGTGCTTTTAAGACTGCAAGTGAGAAAAGGTGCTTGTGTTAGGTACTCTTGAACCTACATACTGGATGTTTGTACTCCGTTAAATTTGACCAGAGATGCTACAACTTTTTTTTTTTTTTTTTTCTCCTTCCACCCACTCATGCCCTCAGGTGGTCCCCAGAGCACAGAAAATCAATGTGCTTTCTATTTCTAAGCGGCTGATGAGACTATAAAAATAAATAGCATCAGTTGGGTAGAGTAATAATTTTCTTCTGCCCATGGGAAATAGCTGTAGAAGGACAATCTTAGCTCCTGCAAGTTCTGGAATGCTGGTGATAATCAATGAAAGTAGGGGGAGGGGTGGAAAAATTGTTTTGAGAGGATTTTTTTCCTCTTAGATAATAATATTAGCTTAGTGGGATGACCATAACTCCGTTAACAAAGAAATTCATGTTTGGTCTATGAGACCTTGAGTGTTACCAGTTTGGGTCTGAGCCAAAGCACACTATAAAGCATGGCTTCTGTGGATTCACCTGAACGCATTTTGGGTGAATCTCTCAAACAATTCAGGGCAGATTTTTTTGGAGATCTATCACAGGTACAGAACAGGGAATTCAGAGTGGTCTTTTGGATTTAGGAAGTTTGGGTTTAGAAACCATCTGCTTTTCCTCTGCTTTATTTCGCTGGCGTCATAAGAACATGGTTCCTAATCCCCTGTAGTAGCTATTTCACCACAGGACATGCTGTCTGGGAATGTAACATACCAGCTGCATTTGTGTTCTGAGGGAACCTATTTCATGCTATTTTTCTTTGAGTAAAAGCTGTCTTTATCTGTTGAAAATTTGCTGTTGCACTGTTGCAACAAAAGCTGAACAGAACTGGTGTTGGTATTTACAAGAGCTAAGGGCTATAGCTTTTTCTTCCAAATCCTCTTAGTTGTGTGTAAAAGCATTTGTTTTCTCATCCTTTTCTTGATTTGGATTATGTCTTTATTCATTACAGTATTGATGCATTGTAATAGCAGACTGGTAACATCTTTAAGCAGAGATTTTCTGGAAATACATAGCACAAGAGTGGCAGAAAGCAAATCACTTAGAGAAATCAAGCAAAGTTTGAAATATATGTCTTTCTGTCTGCATTTGTCTGAAAGTTACAACACCCAGAGCAAGTCCTGGTTGGAGTTTTGTTGGGTGTTTGGTTTGATTTCTGTTTGTTTCTTTTATTTTGTTTTTTACTTCAAGGTAATTCTGTGCATAAATATTGCAGGAAGTTTCAGTGAATTACTCCATTTTGATATCCATTTAATTTCTATGACAGAGCATTCTTGCTAACTCTGAGCTTTTAACTATTTCCACTTACCACAAGCTGTGAATTCATCTTCCTCCCCTTCAGTTAATTTAAACGTAAGAAGTAATGAAGGTCTTTGGGGCATGACAGCATCTCTTACAACTATGATTCCTGGTCAGGAGGAGATTTAACCTATAGGTTACAGTAATGCAGGTGATCAAATGCCAGAAAAACAGCACTGAAATTAAACATCCTCTTGAACATTACTATTTGTATGGTCCTGCTCAAACCCTGCTGCAACCTTCATTTTGCTGAACACCTTATTTTCTGTCTAAGATTAATTTCTCCATAAAATCTAGGGGCCATGTCATAGTACTTCAAAAGGATTCAAAGTGGAATATCTAACTAGGAAAAAAAAAAAAGAATTTGGTTTGTAGGAAACCAACACAATTGAGTCCTGCAATGTGGTATTTCAGAGGTTTATTGAATATGCCATAGATAAATGCCATTTTTAAAGTATGTTCCTGTTCTGTGGTACAGTGTATCAAAATATGTTTAGAGAGTTTTCTTCTACACTGACATTTGTATATTCTTTAGTCTCCCTGTATAAACATGATGCACACACTTCATGAGTGCCTGTGTGCCAGGGGGAGTGACCAGGCATTTCGTAGAGTCACTTAGAGATTACTGTGAGCTTTTACCCGTTTACATCAGCAAGGCTGGGTTTGCAAGGCTTTCTAAATATATGCTGAAATGACAAAATGTGTCAAAGAATAAAAGGCCCTAACTTTCCTATTGTTCTCTGAGGATCAATTGCTGTTAGAAATTATACTCCTACATAAATATACAGTGGCACTTACAGTCAGCTCCCATTGTTTTTTCTTTACAAAAAATGCTTTAGACTTAGTGCTGTGCTCAGCTATGTTAAATCCCATGCAAAGCAAACTTTTCACTTATTTTATCAGTCAAAACAACAGCATCCTGAGGACTTTGATGCCTTTGCTAAGTTATTGCAGAGTTTCTCTGCAATAATACAGAGAAAAGATAAATGATCAGAGGGCTGGGGCACCCTCCTATGCAGACGGGCTGAGAGTTCAAGTTATTTAACCTGAAGGAGAGAAGGCTCTGGGGAGACCTTAGAGAACCTTCCAGTACCTAAAGAGGGCAAGAGGACCTTCAAGAGAGATGGAGCAGGACTTTTTACCAGGATATGTAATGATAGGACAAGGGGAAAGAAACTCAGAGTAGATTTAGATTAGATATTAGGAATAAATTCTTTATTGTGAGGATGGTGAGGCACAGAGACAGAAAAGCTGTGGGTGCCCCATTCCTGGAAGTGTTCAGTGCCAGGTTGGATGGTGCTTGGAGAAAGCTGGTCTGGCTGGAAGGGTGCCTGCCCACCATGGGGTGTGTGTGGGGAGTGGGTTGGAAATAGCTGATCTTTAAGGTCCCTTCCAATCCAAACTGCTCTACAATTCCATGATATGTTAGAAAATCTAGCTGGTGTAAAACTGAGGAATAATTTTGAATTCTGAAGATAAATTTGAGCTTGTAACCCTCTAAATTGGAGCTGTAAAAATTATTTGAATTTTTTCCCCTTGGTAGTATAGAACAGATGTCTGTGATTACTGTTTTATTCTGAAGCTCTGCTTCATTTTAAGGTATTCAGTTGCATGTGTTTGATTTTTTAACACTTACTTTCACAAATCCCTTCCTTCCTAACATAAAGTACTGAGGATTCGAGGTGATTGATGCCATCTTTCAGCGTGTATTATTTCAGCTTGTGTATAATAGTCTGAATTTTGTTTTCTAGAGACATAAATAAGAATTCTATCTCAATAACTTGTTTGTTTCTCAGCATTAGGTTCCCTTGGTGGTACAATAAATACCTTCAATTTTTTCAAGAAGTGATGACTGTCTACATAATATGTATAAAAGATACCATGCTTCAGCTTAATAAGCTCATCAATGGAAGAAAGATAGTGATATTTCCATTATTTGTATACGTATTTATAGTAGTAAAAATAAAGGAATCCTTGTTTTCTTCTCTAAATATTGCTTTTCATTGCAGTATATCAAACCATTCCTTGTGAATTTTAAAATTCAAGTGGGCTATATTTACTTGTAACTGATCAGGTAAAAGATTTTTTTAAAAGTGAGATTTCCACTAAAAAAAAACCCTTCAGATGAGTTAAGGTAACTACTACAGATCAGTTTGAGAACTCACTCAAATTTAATATTAAAATATTGCAAAACTAGAACTTTCTCTGCTGGTATTTTTTTCTGATTACATTGAGAAAAGTACGTGTGGGAGGAGATACCAACATACATGGATACATAATTATTCTTAAGCAGGTGCTGCACATTCTTAAGCTCAATGAAATGCTTGAGATTTCTTGAGCATAATAATTTTGTTAAAAATATTGCAGGCTCTGGAGTTTTTATGCTGGATATGTGCTACAACTCTTGAAACTAATTTTTTTCTTCTGGGTTTGAGGACATTTTTTTTGTCATCAACTCTGAGGCTAGACATGAAGTGAGCAGTATTAGTTTTCCTCCAAAAGGATCACTGCAGTTAGTCTTCCCAAAACTGAGTCAGAGATGCAGAAAGCCAAAAGAAATGGCTGCTAGAATTGATATTTTTAAGTAACCATAAGATCAATTCAGATGTAAGTTATAAATTCTGCTGACCTGCAGACTGCTGTGGAGTCAGAGTGTGTTATTTGTGTAGACTGTCCTTCTGCCCTTGAATTTCCCAGATGGTACTTCAGAACAAAGCAACAGTGGTCAGGTTTTAAGCTTTGGGTGCTTAAGGATTGATGGAGTCATATAACACTTTTCACAGGAATACAAGGGGCAGATCTGTTCAGATATGTATCCTCCACTCTCTTTTAAACACATTCAAATAAAAAGCTTTCAGATTCCGTAACTAAAGTGTTTGCATGATGCACAGAGTAGTTTAGCTAGTAGACGAATAGTTGGAAAATTGCTATGGTGTACTTTGATTTCACATAAATCCCTAATAATAAAATAAAACCTTTTATGGATTACATGTATAGCCTGTGACTATAACACCATAAATTATAGTATATTATAAGCATCTATATGAATCTATAATGGTATGTTATGGCAGCAAAAAGATGACGTGTGTATACTATAACTGGGTGAATTGTCCCTAATCATCTCTCTCTAACCATCCTAATTGTCAGACTGCAATCAAGCCCACAAGGATTGATCTAATCTTAGATGAAACAGTTTGTAGCAGATGTTTCTTTATTTTTTCAATTCCTAACTTTAAATGCCAGCAGATTTGCAATGTGCAGAATATTAGTAATAAAAAAATGCTATCAGAAATTCTAGGATTTGAACTATGATGCTAAAATTATCTAACACCTACTTGTATTGTTGCAGAAGGTCATGCTCCAAGCTCTGTAAACTAGGAGTTTAACCTTTCTTCCTAATTTGGATGATGAAATGGAGCTCAAGGGTACATGCAAGGTTATCATATATGAGGAATGTTTCCCTGCTGCATAGCATTGACAGCATACCTTCAGACAATATTTCTCATTAAAGACATTACTAGTCTTTTTTTTTTTTTTGTATATATTTGTGGGATTTCTTTAATCCTGATTTGACAGCTTAAACAGCTTTCCTTTTATTGTTGTTACTTTGTGGTAGATAGCTTGGTAACATTTGAAGAAAATATGTTGAAATAGGCAAGAGCAGGTGGAGAGTTAGACTCAAATTTAAAAAAAAAATAAAACTACCCAGGCTTATTTTATCTTGTGGTAAAGTCTCAGCCTCACATCCCAGACCTGCTGACAGGAGCAGGGAAGCTCTTGCTTCTGAGCAGGGCTACGGATTCATTGTGCCTCTCCTGTTTGGGTACTGTCCTGTTGATTTTTGATATCAGATGGCTGTGGAGTATCTCTGCCCTACTGCTGGGAGAAGGGTGAGTTCCCAGCAGTGTGGTAAAAGAGCAGGAGCTGGCCTCAATTCCCTGCTACTCTGCACCCTCTGCGCTAATTTGGGAGCTCAGTGCTGTGCAGCGGTGCTCCACCTCTCTTGCTTCTTCATATGAATCCAAATTTGCCACCCAAAATGCACCCAATTAATGCAGTGGGAAATGTATTTAATTTCTATTGTCAAAAAGGTAGACAGCAAAATCAGAGCTGTTCAAATGTTGGTAGCTCAGATAAGTGGATTGCAACCACTTGTTTTGTTTTGTAGTTCAGGCTTTTTTTTTTTTCTGTTGAATTGACTCAGCAGTAGCTTAGATCCTTAACTTGTTCTTTAGGCTGAGGTATAGATCCCCATTTTCCTTCTGGGCCTTTTTATAGATAATAACTCTGTTTCAATTTCTCCCAAGTTTTACTTGAATGTGTGACAAGTGTAGTTTCATTGAAGCAGAAAGGTGTCACCTCTTGTCTCTTCTCCCTTAGCCAAATTATGCACAGAATCAAAAAATGGTGGGTGTCAAAACAATGGTTAAATATGACTTTACTGTGACAACTATTTTTATTTTTCTCATTATGAATGCTATATTTTTAAGTTGTGACTACATTTTTTAATCTCACAGCAAACTGCATTTCTCTAGCATACCCCACAGAAATATCCATTTTTAATGGAGATAACTAGTGAGGTAAACTTGAACACATTCATATTTTAGTGTTTTTTAATGCATATACTGCAGATGTTGTCTTGTCAAACAGCAGAGCAATGCACATGGCAAGTCAGGGATGAGAAATCAACTAGCCTTTCCTGCAGATAATGAGATGTAAATGCTGAACAGAATGTTATTATGTTGTTGTCTTCCTGGGAGAAAATTTGATAGGTTATGCTAGCAAAAAGCTCCATGAGTGATGCTTCAGTGCCTGTCCTGGTCAGTGATGGTTTCTGTTAGTAATTAGGAGCTGACTCATTGCTGTTTCTCTCAAGAGACAAATGTTTCTACAGCTAGTGGCAGAAAATTAGATGGTTTTCCAATATACCCAAGAAAGCTGCCATTTGTACTGTCCTTTGGATAGGTGCAGGGAGATTTCAGAGCATCTAAAGTGATTTGGGAAAAAAGCTTATAGTGTTGTAACTCTATTAAAAAAAAAAAAAAAGCATGGGGGATTTTTTGTTTGTTTTGTTTCTGTTTTCTGTTGGGTTGTTTGAGTGTGAAATTTCTGGAGTAATGTGTAGAAAGCTGTCAATAAAAGTCCCTTCTCTAAATATTAGTGATGACTGGGAAAGCTTTATTTGCTACAGCTGTGGATAAAAAGAAATGTGAATCTCAAAATCATTTATTGTAAATGACTAGGAAAATGCCTTCAAAATCTCTGGAAAGTGGAAAATCATACATAAGATTTACACTATAAACCAATTATTTTAAATTATTTTAGAAAAGAGGAAAATATTTCCTTCTTTCTGAAAAAAAAAGTCTAGCCAGTGGATTTCCTGCAATATTTATTTTAATGGATTTGTTATGAACAGCCATGGCAACAATAAAACAAAATTGTTTGACGTGATCATGAAAAGTAATGGCCCATTCAGAGGCCAAATTTTTGCATATATTAGTCAAGAATATTAAAAAATATGATCATGCTGGAAATGTGAGCTGAGCAGTGTACTATATTAAGCAGAAGAAAAAGTATCAAAATAAGATTATGCAGAGATTTCCTAATTAATTTATCTGTTGCAGTGTTTCAAGTAGAATATTAAAGAAAGCATCTCTGGAGATTAATAGAAATGTATCAGCATTAGAAGTCAAATTTCTAATTGGAAAGATTTCAGAAATCATTTGAGGGAGGGGGTGATAAGGTAATGTTGTTCCAGGTTCTGGAATCCTCTCAGTAACAAGATGAGGCTGCTCAGGGTCTGTCTTGAGGAGAGAGGCTCCTCTCCCCTGCTAGCTCATACATCGTAATCAAAATCATCCCCATGTGCTATCTCGGGGCAACTGAATAAGTTCTCACCAGACCACAAGTGTGCTGAGTTATTGCCATGGCTTACTGATACATAATTGCACAACATCCTGGGTAATAGAATCTGGAAGAATATTTTTTTTTGCTTTGCTCGTCTTGTAAAGCTGAGATAGGAAGGGTGTTGTTTAAAGAGGTTCAGCTATGCCTAAGGCTCTGCAGGTAATTTCAATAGAATCCTTCTCAATATTGTAATGAACAAGTTTTTTCTAATTGATACAATAATAAAAGAAAACCTAAACCCAGCATGTACTTAATGCCATCTTTCTGAATTTCTCCAGTAAAAAATGCAATGGCATGGGGCAGACTTTGTGTTGTTTGCCCTTGATACAAAATTTTAAAATCATATTTTTTGAGCAGTTGAGTGCTCATCCGAGGATGTAACCCTGATTAAATTATCAAATATTTGGCATTTCTTCAACTAAGCACATGTGGAAAACAGTCTCACAGGAAATACTAAGTATTGTGGAGACAACACAGCAAATGGTTCTAATTCTCTCAGTTCTGGAAGGGCTGATGCTGATTTCTCTCACAATGGCTTCCCCAATTATCTGAGGACTTTAGAAGTCTTTCAGAAGTTTTGATTACAGCCAATGGCATCCTAAAGTAGGCCAGGGATAAAAAGAGTATCTCACAGTTCGTGAATAATTGACTAGGCTTCTGTATAACAATGAGGTGCCTTATGAAAGGCAAATGTTTGTTTGCTGTGTGCTCACATCTGCACCTATTTATTCATATTTATAGGTAAATTCATATGCTAATGCTTTTTCAAGCACTAAGATACAAAGTGTCTGCTGGCATAATAAGGTAGAATGCTGCTGAAATGCAATGGAACTGTACATGTTTATACCAGTTTTAAAATTAGGTTGCAAAAAATAAAACCCAAATTCAAGGATGTGTCTTGGCATAAGTACATAGAATATCAGGAGTCCTCTCTGAGCCATTTCATTCTTCAGATCTCTCCTCTTCTTAAAGGTCTGGAAAAAACAGATGCCAATAAATTGAAGCATTTGCTGTCTAAAGGACAAACTTATGTTTCTGTCCTCTTGCTATTCAGTGTTCTCTAAAAGCAAAGACTTTTCATTCCTGCAGTCTGTGCTGAAGCCTATGAATTCATCTCGGTTCTGAAATGTGTGAGAAGGCCTGATGAGCATCCTTAAAGATAACTAGCATCAATCCCTGGTATTTGATGGTAGTTCCCAGTAATAAGGAGGTCAAACCATTCCTCTAGAATTTCATCAGCTTATCTGCAAAACCTCAAACTCACTTTCACACTGTCCCAAATTGATATCCAGTGAAAAAAAAGACTGAAGCCATCATTTGTCTGAACCTGCTCATTTGTTACTAAAGGAAGTGTTTTGGAGTATGCATTAGATGACCTTTGATCTAAAAAATATTCTCATCCTCACAGGGAGAGGTCTGACTCCATGACTGGGATGTCTAGTTTGCCTTTTTTTAGGAATATTTCGAATGTATTGGATCTAACTGATACTTCTCATTGCAACAAAATATGAGTCTCCCATATATGCATATATACACATATAAAAATATATTTTAATAACCACGAACAAACAACGAAAAAAAAAAACTCCACCAATCTTTGAAAACCTTCTGTCAATCAACACAAATTATCAGTTTCATTGTCACCAGCTGTCAAAAATTCAGGTCATCTGCAAAATGCAGATTCCATGACTATGCTAAAACCCACACCAAGATGATGACTTGGGTTGGTTTGGCTTCTTTAAAGAGAATTTTTTGAGCACTGTAAGACATTAAAGGTATATAATGAAAATCAGGAAATTGAGAAAACATTTGAAATTAAGACAGTTGTGTTCACCTTGACAAAGCACTTCCTAGGAAAAGACTTTCCTCAGAGGAAGAGAAATGAACTGAAACTACACATATACTAAAAAAACACCCAGGATCCCAGAAGAGCCAGAAGTATTATTAAAAGTGACACTTTTATAAAATAAATAAATATGTCCCTTTCAGACAGTTGGTACTGCTGTTTTTAAGTAAGGTCAAAATAGTGTGAATATTCTATATCTTTGTGTGTGGAGCTTTTCACACTACAAAATTGTGTAGAGCTAATATGTTTAATCAAGAAATAGCTGTGGGAGCAGTGCTGTAGTTTTGATAAAGTCAAGTTGCAACACTGCCAAGATGTTATTTGAAGAAAGTACTATCTAATAAAGATGGTTTATGATGTCCCAAAGTGTAATGTCATTTTTTTTCAGGAAATATGATATTGTCTTTGCTTTCCCTCAGGATAGGTGAAGTAATTTCTGAGACAGAAAGTACAGTTGTACAGTTGCCACTTTACAACCTTAGTAGGAAAAGCATAAAAGTTCTACACTTTGTAATACGTATACTTGCAGAGGATTTAATTATATACCATGTTTTCTTCTAAAAGTCTTAATAATTAAACATATTGATACTGTAGCCCAATGGTAGGGTTTTAAAAGAAATCACTTACTTTGACTGATAACATTCATCTTAGATAGTGGCAACAGGATAGTGTCAGTAGTATTATGTCGCAGTGTCGTTAATTAAGCCTAATTATTTTAATGACACTACATTTTCTGCTTGTATTTAGTTTAGACAGCAGACTGAGGGGAAAACTCTTCCTGCTCTAATTTCCTTGGGTTTTTTAATTACTTAGTTTTTTGGTAATGGGAGGTATGGTTGATCCAAATTTAACAGTACTGTATTTCTTGTGCTGTGTCATTAAATTTTGTGTAATTTTTACTAAATTAAGGCTCTTCACGTAGGGGCAGTGGAATCACTGAGTAGTATTGGGTTTGGGACTTTTTTCAATGTATCCTTGAATTAGTAACATAAAATTGCATATGGTATTGTTTATAGAGTTGTCCAAGTACTGGGGAGAAGAGTGAAGTAAACTGCTGTCATAAATTATAAAACTATTAGATTGATATCTAATCTCTTTCTTGCGTAATATAGTCTAGAGGATTATCATTAATCAGCTTCTCTTGGAACTGCAAATTTTACTCTTAAAGTAAAATACTGTCATTTTATAATTTCTTCCTAAGACAGTCATGTAACTGAATACATTTGTAATACTGTCCACCTTTAAAGAAAAGCTAATAGCATCCATTGATTTTGTTCACAGATTTTTAGGCGTTGTTGGTTGGTTTTCAAGAAGGCTTCCAGTAAAGGACCCAGGAGGCTAGAAAAATTTCCAGATGAGAAGGCAGCATATTTCAGGAACTTCCACAAGGTAAGTCATGCCTTTCTCTGAAGAAGTGAACTGAAGCATTGCCTGTTTACTACTCTTCCTTGGGAAGAGTGTGTTCTTGCTATGCCCGGTTTGCAAACAATACAGTGTAAGCCTTGCTGAAACCTAATCCTGTGAATAAAGCAGAGTAAAACATCCATAAGTCTCAGTGGTGCAGGTGAGATGTCAAACAGGTTTTTTCTGGATGAGCACAAAACCCTCAATGTATTTGAAGCAACAGAATGATGGTTTTTAGTTAAACACTTGCAGTTTGGAGATGTGTAAAATTGGCTGCCTATTCAAATGTTTAATCAATAGTTCTTAGCTAAGTATTACATAAATTCTGAAAACGCTAAATGCCTCAGTTGTAATGGTGACACTCTTCAAATGTGTAAGGTTCTTCCCAGAACTCAAGATTTACAAGCTCTGTCAACAAAAAAGATTTTTAGCAGTAAAAAGTCAGGATTCACTGAATGAGATACTCTCTGCTTTCTCTATGACTCACACTTCTGTGATGGAAAACAAGATATTTGAGCATGACTTCTTTCTGTCCCATAAGTTAGTGTTATCAGCCCCCCAATTCTGTCAGTAGACTTCATGCTGCCTAATCCTAAAACAGGGTGGGGATCTGTGCTTGTACTGTTGCCTTCTATCAAGTCACTGTTAGCTTTATGACATACCAATGTTAGATATTCCATTAAACCTGTCAAGTTGAAACACAAAGATGACTTAACCAAGGGCCACGCAGCAAGCAGTGAAAAAGTGTGAATGGTATCCTAGATCTCTCAAAGGCAGGTGTGATGTGTTTACCATAAAACTACAAATTGGCCTTTAAGTTCCAGTGGCCAGACTGCTCTAGCATGGGTTCCCCCGTGGGGACACAAGTCCTGACAGCTAACCATCTCCAGCATGAGTTCCTCTCTCCATGTGTCCACAGGCCAGGAGCCTGCTCCAACGTGGACTTCTGATGCAGCCACAGCTCATTTGCAAGGCTTTGGGGAAATTTTTTGTGTTGTTTACTTTTCATTCTTTTTTGAGCCTGTTAAGCCTATAGCATACTTAATGTGTTAAAGGACTCAGAAAAACTTTATATGTTGCCTTTCAACTGTCATAATTGTAGAAAAATAATATAAAATGCAGGAATTGTTTGAGAAGCTAAGAAAATAATGTTGATACTGATGCAGCTGTATGTTGTAGTATTGATGGAAGAGTCACCAGTTGCAAAGGGAAAGGATGGGTGTTACTCTCTGCCATCTGTTTTTTCCCCTCTTTTTCCCCTCTGTGAGGATAGGAAGAAAAGAAAAAGAAATGGATGCTCTTTCCTATTTAAAAGGATAATGTGTTTCTGGCTGCAGAGAAAGAGGAATTGTATCTCTTCACTTGGATTATATCCATTTTTCAAATAAAGCCATGAAATCATTTCTGAAGGTATATTATCATAAAATAGAAACCCAGAATCTTATTCTCTGGCTTGATTTTTTTTCCCAAGGATGTTTTATTATTTCATAGTGATTATTCTCCTCACTTACCTCCATTCTGATAAATAAAATAGTGGTGAAGTAGATGTGCATGAGTTGTGAATAGTCAAGCGTGACTATTGAGGGAACAGTGCAGGTTGTTACAGTATCAAATATAGTTATTTGATTGTTGGTGTTGGATGAAAATACCCTGATTTTCTTTGTTTCTTTTCTAGAACTCTTCATTGGTTCATTATATTTTGAAGTTGTTCAAAATGCATATTTATCTCTAGTCAGGGCAAACTATTAGTTCTGTCTTGAAATTCTCCATTTCCTTTCTCACTCACAAAATATAAAGAGGGTATATGGTATAAAAAGTTGAAGATTAACTCTGAACACTCAGAATCGATGAAAAAAAAATTAAATATTGAAGAACTGAGACTTAGTACTTTTAAAGAAAGATTAAAATAGAAGTTGCAAGCCTGACTCGTTATGAAAGGGCAACATTAGCATAAAGGCACAAAAGGCTCTGTTTACTTGCTAATATTCATATAAGACTGTGTACATCGACCCCAAGATCCTTTTCCCTATACAAATTCTTGGTAAGTGTTAGGAGAGGTTGGTGTAGAGGGGTACTCAGAATGCACTGTTTCTCTAGCAACTTTCGTCCTTCAGACTTTCAGATCAGTCCAGGTTACCTTGGGAGAAGGCCTAGGAGTAGCACAGAGTTAGATGGTATTGTGCAATTTTTTTAGCTTTCTTATGCAGAGATATAGAAGAAAATTTTGCATCTCAAGTGGAAATACGCCAAAAATTAATAACTTTGATTTATCTGTGTTCAAATCAATATTCAGGACAAACAGTATCCCGATATAAGTAACCCATCAAGGTCTCCACTTTTCCATATTTGAGCTTGAAATAAGGCTCAAATGAAATTCCTCTTAAAAATAATTTACCAAGATGACTATATATATTTCCTATACTTATGTAATACACTTGTGTACTGGGCAATATGATTTATAGAAGGGGCTAAACAAAGGAAAAAAAAACAGAATTGGTAACACAAAGCTAAGATAATTAAAAATAGCAATTTTCTGGTTTACGTATGCTAAATAAATAGTCATTAATGAGTAAAAAAGATGGCCTTTTAAGAAAATTGATTTCCCACCCCCCACCCCCGCCCAAGTATCCAGACTATTTATGGGTTTATTTGCTATTCTATAATTCTGTAAATTGCGGTTGTGCATTGCTTTGGTGTTGGGGTTTTTTTGCTAGTGATTTTCTTACTATAAATAACAGTAATGACCTTAGTCCTAGACAAGTGCCTCCTAAGAGCAGCAGTGCACATTACATTCGTTAGCCAAAACGTGACCTCATCTGTTCCTTGCAGCTTCTGGTATCAAATTAAAACTTCTCATTACTGTAAATTCAGACCATTGCAGTCTTGCTCAGGTAAGTTTATAGCTTCACTGTTCTGTTTTCCCTCGAACATTCATTGTGGAGGTTGTGCAGAGCAGCTGTGTTGACTCCCACTGGTCCCTCCAAAGAGGGGACAAAATAGCAATAGCTTTGCATCCATGCCAAGGGTGGGCATGTTCTTGGTAGCCACCCCTGCATTGTCTGAAAAGACCAAAAACAGAGACCACAGCTTTACCAACTTAAAAGAGGGCAAAAATAAAAAAGATTTCTTACTTTTGTAATAGAAGATAAAAGGTATATAAAAAGTGAATTTTTCATGCTTTGGAGACATACTGATCAGGCAGTACCAGTGCCTGTAATCTGTTAGGAATGGCTTTCAGGAGCATTGCAGCAAATCAACATGAAGATTACTAGAAATGAGAGATCAAACCTCTAAACCTGGACTGTATCCAAATGAACGAGAAAAAGCATTACGCAGTTGGCCAATTAATTGCTAAGGCAGAACTAGAAAGAGCAAAGTAGAGGTTGAAGAGCAGCTAACCAGAACAGATTCTGACCCATCAGGATCAAAAACCTTGCCAAAGACCCCAGAGCATGAAGAAAATGTGCAAGACAGTAGAAATGAACACTTTCACATTGTGGTTTACTGTGGAGAAAAGTGACATGTTCTGGTGTGTGTATGTGAGAACCAGTTCTATAGACATATCTTTGTGTTCTAAATTTGATCATGGGTAACTCAGACCCAGCTGCACAGAGAACAGTTACTCAAAAGCCCAAATGCCACTTAAGGATGATATAGCTGAATTATTAATGGTAGTCCATAAATACCAAAATGGGAATCAGCAAAGGAGGATTCTTCCATTCCTTATAAAATGTCAAGTTCCATTCATGCATGCTTCTTCTTCACTTATAAGCTAAATAGCCTTCACATGAAGTGAAGGTGTTGGGGGTTGGGTCTGTCCCTGACAAGATATAGCTGTCTTGAAGCAACAAAAGCTTGAACCTGTCAATGTTAGTGTGCTTACCCTTCAAATAAATAAATAGCTGACATCTGGCACAGAGATCAAGACTTAGTGATTTAATCCCCCCAATCTGAGAGATTGTTCTGTTAAGATTGTGTAAACAACAACTATCTCCAAGGTTTTGAGTTTTAAGTTGGAAAGATTAAAGTAGGATAAGATTTTTAGATTTATGTTGTTTTTCCCATCATTATGTTCGATTATGATGTTCTTTATATAAATCTGCAAATTCAAAAGGAAATAAATTGCAAAACATTTTAGCAACAGCTTCTGATCATCAAAAATGTATATGGGACAGATGGTGTTAAGCACATTATATAATATGTGTCCACAAAAATAGATAATAATCAAGAAAAAGAACAGCAGTAGCCTTCTGACTGTAGTTTACTGGATTAAATTTGTGACCAGGGCCCCACAATGGTAGATACCTTACAGTTTTATTTCATAGCTTGATTGTCCTGAAGAAACTTGTGGAATGCAATCCCAGTGATTTATGGCAAGTTCTTGTATCAGCTGCATCAGCATCTTGAACACTTGTTGCCATTAAGGTCTCCTGTGTGCATGTTTGCACAAAAGCACACCCAGACAGTCCTGTTTGGTCAGAGGAAGGAGGGGACAAGTTCTCTTTGTGCAGTAACACAGTATGCAGGAACAATAAGATATTTATTCTTCTACAGCACAGTTCCTAGTCTCTAACTGAGATGACCTTAAACCATGAGATGCTTATTCAGGATAAGTGACTTCCTCATAACTTTGAAAACCACTGAATTTTGCCACAGTTTTGTATGTGCTAGCTCCCACAATTCTCAAATGTAATTACAGCCCTGACATGAAAATTAAAATTACTTATATATGGTAGCACTGTAATAATCATAATCATAAGAACTTCTCTCTCATTGTTTCCACTTAGTTGCCTTTGGGTTGTTCTGGTTTGTTGTTTTCCTTCATGTTCTCTAGTCATTGCCAAGTGGCCTAAATATTCTTCTTGCTAAAGAAATGTGAACTAGCCTATTTTTATTCTAGTTTAGCCCAAGAGTTCTTCTTTGCTGTGGAGTATTTCAGATTCTTATGTTGCTCATGTTCACTACAAAGCAGAAGTTGTGCAAGTTTCCTTATGGACTTCTTTAATCTAGCATGTTACTATTATTTCTCATGATATTGCATGTTTCTCAGCTGTAAAGGTGTTCTTAAAAAGAAAGGTGGACAGCCACCAAAATGTAAATGTTAGGCCTAATTCTTATGCTTTTTATGATAAGACATATTAGGACACTTGATTTGCCTCTAAATTTAAATATTATTTTAATACCCCTTCTGCAGCTTATTTTCTTGGTATAATTGTTATGCTGTCTGTTTTTCACAATCTCAAATTAAAACCTGCCTGTTTTTGCTCTGTTGACCATTCTGCTTCTACTGTTTGTTTGTTGATTTATAGTTCATCAATAAGTCTTTATTTTCTCATCTGGTTAAATTCACTCAAAAATTCATTTTTGATGAAAGCTAAACAGGAATACCTTATGAAGATCTGGTCACATTCACAGATGTTGTTTGCTTTGAAAACCATCCCAGATTTAGAACACTTTTTCCTTTCCCTCTTCTCCCCTTATTAAGTATGGTATTTTTTTTTCCAAAACTTCTTTTAAAAAAATTCCAAATAGTGAACTCAGTGTAGCATTTTCTAATTAACCCAATGAGTGTGTGTGTGACTATGTTAGTTTTGAATAATATATTTTAGGTTTTTATCTGCAAATAATTAGGAATTTAACAATTATTTTTTTTAATTCTTTGCTCTTTGAGGTTGAAAGAGGTGCCCAAATGTATTTTGTGTGTTTTATACATCCCTATTTTGCCAAGTCTTCCACAGCAGAGGTAACTAAATATTTCTGAAAACTATATCCTTATTTTACCACATTTCGACATGTAATTATCTTCAAATATTTGTTTACACCACTTTCAAGCAATATCTTGTTGCAAAATCATGTGGCTGGTATGGGAAGGTTATGAAGGACATTGCTTCCATAGGCTGCTATTACTCAACCAATGAAATTAAAATGAATCCTATTTAAATGAATAACTGTTAGCAAAATGGCTACAGTTCTGTCACCAAACAAAAAGATTTGCAGTAATTATCAGATGCCTCTTAAAATATAGAAGTATTTGAACAACATGGTTGTTCAAAGCAAGCATTCCGTGTACCAGAAAGCAAATTGCAGGAATAATTGGAGCTGTGCTGGTAATAAAGCCGTTAATAGAGTCTGAGCACATGAAAGGGCAGCATACAAACAAATAAAATATTTTTTGACAAAGTTTGTATCAAGGCAATAGCATCTTCTTTCCTTAACAATGTAATGAAGAAATCTACAAGTTGAGCATGCTGACAGGACCTTGAAATCCTACAAATATAGACCTAAAATGCATAAGTGATCCTACAAGGCACTTTCTGTATCCATTCATCCATCTTAAACTTTAAGTCACAATGTATTAATTTGAAGCGTAAATTCACAGGTTAAATAAGTGTCAATGTGTGGTGTTGAATTCCTCAAATGTGGCATCAGTGGCTGAATCTAAGTATCAAGGAAGGAAAGAACAGTAAGAAAATTAAAGACAATCTTTAGTTGTAACACAAGACCTGTTAGTGGTGGTTCTTATATGAAGATCCATGTACAGTTTAGTACAGAAAATTCATAGTAATAGTTGAGTTTGTATGTACAGTTTTGCAGCAAAAGGGACACTGCTCTTACAAATCAGCTGTTTAAATAGAAGAATATATTCCTATTATATTAAGTATTAATATAATGATATAATATAATAAAAATAAGCTGGAAGACTAAACCTTTTTCTTGGAAAAAGTAGTACTGGGTAGGGAAGCAATGTTTAAATGCTTCAGCAGGAGGTGAAAAAATATATAATGTAAAATATATATATATAAAGTAAAACTAAATGTAAAATGTCTTTGGACCACAGAACAACTTGGGACCTCTGGAGCCCATCTAGTTCAATCCCTTGCTCAAAGCAGCATCAGTCAGATCACATTGCTCATGGCCATGTCCAGTTGTGTTTTGAGTATTTCCAGGGCTGGAGGCTCCATGACCTAGAAAGCTAAACAAGAAGTCCTGCACCTGCAGCCTGATAACTGAAGCATTAGAAGAGGCTGGTGACTAATGGTCTGGAGTGCAGCTCTGCTGCAAACGCCCCGAGAATCCCACTGGGCAGTGAGCTGAGCTGAGCCAGCTGTGTGGCAGCAATGAAGGCAAACCGTGTCCTGGAAAGCCTCAGGAGGAGGATGGGCAGCAGCATGAGGAATCTCAGCCTGGGAGGCTGCTCCATATTGAGCCAGACCTGTAATATTGTGTCTGATTCTGGTCCCCTCGCTGCTCTATTCAAGACAGGAAAAAACTCCAGAGAGTGTCAGTGAGGGAGTTGGAGGTTGGAGAACCTGAGGCAAGACTGAAGGAACTAGATTTGCACTAGTGAGGAAAGAAAGCCTGTGGGCAGCTAATCACAGCATTCCAATTTTGATAGGGTGGCTGAGGTGTTCTCAAGGATCCTCAGGGGAAGGACAAGAGGCAATGGGCAGACGTTGCTTCAGGGGAAATCAGCTTTATATAAGGAATAAAAAAAGAATAGCCAACTGATGTTTAGAACAACTAAATGTGAGAGCAGGCTAAGCAGAGGTCAGTATTTCCTCACTGGAAATCTTGAAGACCTAGCTTGGCAAGGCCTTTTGTAACCTAATTGAAGAGCCTGCATTCAAGGTGGACCAGATGATCTTCAGGGTTTGTATCCAACACAGACTTTTCTGTGAACTATGAAGTTTATGTCACTAAAGTTGCTACTATAGGTCTTGGTATATCTCTGTGCTGCATGTATTGTGTCAAACTGGTCATGTCCTCTCCTGAGTGTATTTCAGTGGTGGAGAAAATATACTTAATCTTCCTAGTGTCTCTTAAAAGAGTCTCAGGAGAACTTTTCTTTGAATTGCTCTGCTGTTATTGCTTTATAGAAGGGGATATGATGGTCTGTGTGTCAGCTATGTAAATTCCAGTTTTGCCATGGAAACCTAGCCACGTTTTGGCAAAGTTCAAAGCCTTGCAAACCTGTATTTTGTGCATATTTTTTGGAAGCACTTCTGATTTTGACAGCTAAAATGTTTCATGTCATCTGTAAAACTCTGAATATGATGGAAATTCAGATAATTTTCCCTCTTGAGTAATGGAATATGTTTCCCCCAGTTCATTCAGGGCTAAAGACTGGTATTCATTGTAAGAACTACTCGTCATTTTTATAGACTAGTACAGGGACAGGTGTCTGAGGTGAAATCATGGAGCCATTCTCTGTATGTATCTTGTCTGGCACTTGGTCACATGAAAAGGAAAATGGTTGAATTAAAACTTAAGAGAAGTAATAGACCAAATGTTAGAGTGTGGGAGAAAAATAAAGGAATAAATGTTCTGGCACTCTGTGAAGCACCTTGTCCTTTGGAAAGCTGTGAGAGACTTGAAGGTCAATGGAAAGCTGGCTGCTCGAATAATTGCTATGAGAAATGCTGAAGTGAAGAATGGGATGGGGAGATTTTGAAGAAAATATATATTACTAAAAGTAATAAATCCATTTTAATTGACTGCACAAAGCCAGGGAGAGTGGTGCAGAGATAGCAATCCAACAATGAGAGGGAGGTGAACAAGCAAGCAAAGAGCACAGACATGGTCTGTTACTTCAGCTCGACTATACCTGGTAAAAAAAGTCTGTGCAGCAGGGCAGGTGCACATTAACAGAAAGCAAGGAGAGATTGTTCAGGTTTTTACACCCAAGTAAATTGCTCTCCAATAACACTACCTCATTTGTTCCAGCAGCTGGGAGATATTCACTTCTGAGACATGGCCCAGGAGAGGCCAGCTCCAAAATAAGAAGAGCATGTGTTTGGAAGAGAGGGTTTCAGTAGCAGAGACCCTGATGAAGCTGGGGGATAGGCACTTAAGAGGGGAGAGACTGGAATTGAGGTCTCTGAAGCAGGTCCTTATTGGTCCTTGGGGGAGAAATCAAGAAGAAATAATTGAGCTAGAGTATAAAACAGTTGGGCTTGCTGTGGAGATTTGCACTAACCAAATTCCCCTTTTTAATGCAAGTGAAAAGTGAAATCTGGGTATCTTAAATTCAAATCAAAAGTTTAAAGGACTTTTTTTTACTTTCTTTTGCTTTCACCATGCAATTCCTTGTTTCTTCCCTGACAATATAATCCACACATCTCAGAAGCAAGGAAGGTGTAAAAGAAAATTAATATTTGTGAAACCATCTGTGTGAAATATATTTATGACCATTACAGAAGAATCTTGAGAAGTCAGGTCATACCATTAAATCAGAAAAACATTATGAATTTATGACAGTCAAACAAATTTATGAAGCCTCTACTTAGCAGAATGGTATTCACCATTTATTCTGACTGTGGTGAAAAATAGTTATGGAAAATCAAATGCAATCATATATTTATGACAATGTGTATCATAATAAGTGTAGAATAGGTACCAATAAGCATAAAGATATTTATTTGTCATAAGACACAGGGTAGGAAGGCCATAAATCAGACCCAGTGGGGTCCACTGCCGTAAACAACAGGAAAATGGTAAACTAGGCCTATGGAACTAGCAGTCAAACTTTGAGATCTTCCTATCTTAGCCTTCAGCACTTGACTCTGCATTTGTATTTTTTCCAGTAGTTTGTGCATCTGTTTTCACTATTCAAGTGTAGAAAGTAGGTATACTACATAAATAATGCAAGTTCAAGATGAAAGTTAAAGACCTAATTATCTAGACTGCAGTTTACAACACTAGTAAAAAAATACGTTATGTGAGGATTTATTTTTTTTCCTAATGACAACATTTTCCCCTGAAGCTACACTGAATTATGTGTCTGTGTTGCTGGGGAATGTTTACCATATTGCTGTGGAAATGGGAAGAGGTGTGGCCCCTTCTGCAGTTGCTACAAAAGGAAGCAGACAGGTAGAAACAGGAGGTTATGGTGTATGAGGGAGGGCCAACAGGTTTGTCTCTGTAATTTGTTTTCCCTTAATAAAGGGAGATGAAATATCATAAGTCTTATGAGTACTAAGTTTCATTTAAGGTTATGGTTTACTTGGAGTAAGGGAGGCTTTGCAATGTAAATAAAGGGCAATTTATTATTAAAATTAGCACAAAACCATCTAATTTTTACTTCTTCATAGAGGGAAATTTGAAATTCAAATCACTGGCTGATGAAGGTTATTAAAAATGCATTAGAGTTGAAAATGTAGCTGTATGTAAGTGTCATAATAGATACTCAAAATTAATTTATCCCAAATGACAATTAAGCTAAAAGAAATTTCAAATTATCAGCTAACAAATTTCAGTTAATTTTAGAAACAAATAAACTGAAAATGTTTAAAACAATTTGCAAAAAATCAAACCTATTTTAAAATACTCCTTAAAGAAGGGTTACATTTCTGTTTAGAATCATTCCTTTTCTTCTTGTGCACATTACTTCACTCTCGCAATTTTCTTTTACCTCAGTTTCTCTCTATCACATTTTTCTCTCTTTGACCTTTTTCTCCCAGAGATGTCTGGACCACTTTGAGTGTATGTGTACACACACGTGTACAGACATGGTCTGAATTTAGATTAAACTAAACTCATTTTCCCTCTATACCTGGTAGTTTTTCATGTAGTTGATGCATTTTTCTGATGAGGATCTCATAGGTAGACTGGTGCTGTTAATACTTCCTCAAGAATATCTGAAATGGCTCTAATATATATCTTTATATTTAAGAACAGCACCAAAATGCCAATTTTGGCATTGTTGGATTGGGGTGGGACTTATTTTCTATAGATACTGAAGCATATCTACAACCTTTAGAAATGAACAGAGGGGAAAGTTTTTCTAAATAATACCACTTTTGTGGTGTGTGTGTAACTACTAGTGTTTTCTAGAAACAAGACAAGCCAGGAACTGTCAGCTAGTGGATAATGTCTGTGGTTGTGCTTGTAGACGTACACACATGGGCTTGCACCCATGTGTGTCCATGGCCAGCAGTGTGCCCGAGCCCCCAGCTGAGTCCTGTGCTTGTGTGTGTATCTCTCCCCTTTGGCATAAAAAGGTGAGAAAGCCAAGGATAAGGACTGCAAAGACAAAGATGTCTCTTTTCCTGGCTAATGTAATTTATTTTTTTCTGACTAAACCTCTTGATAGTTCAGCAGATACTCAGCATTTTAGAGGTCCTTAAACTCTGCATCATGAGTTTATTCTCAGCTGTGATTTTTTTCCTCTGTGAGTGTTATGTTAGAGGTAAGCCAGCCTTTGTCACCTGCTTCTGACCCCAGCCTCCCCCATGGTTTCAAGATCTGGCTAAAGAGAGCGACAGCTGAAAGTAAAGGCTTTCACAGATTGAAACAGATCGGAAGAGGAATTACACCTGGGGCTTGGCCACTGGCATCCTGTACAGCATAGATACAGGCATAATAATTGATGTGCATGGAAAGCCTGCGGTTACTTGGATCCTCCAACACTCCTGACCCAGTTTGTCAATGCAGTGAGAGATTTTGTGGTTAGGGTTTTAACTTGCAGTTCAGCAGGAAGAATTATATATACACATCACTTACTGCGTTCAAGTGATTACTGCAAGTGATTTGTTTTCAAATTTAGTCTGTGTTAATAAACACTTATTTTTAATTGAGCTGATCTAACAAGATAATTTTGGGAACTAATGCAAGTCAGCTGATTTAAGTAAACTGAGAGGAAAATTTAAAGGAAGTTTTGGAAAAGTATGTTCCTCCTTTTCTTTCCACTCAAAGACCAGTAACATATTCCTTTTAATTAACTAATATCTTTGGGTCAAAAGTAGAACAGATCTGGACATAATCGTGTACTTTGGGAATGTTAAAAGTGAAAACTCTGAAAACTGGAAACTGCTTCTAACTGTCCAGTGTATTTTAGTCACCCCACAAGGATGTTAGCACTCATCTAATGATCTAGTATTCGTAGTGAAATATTGCATAAATATGGCTTGCATGCATACTAACTCTAGCAGGAAGTTTGATATTGAAAGCATTTTTTGTAATTGCAGCTGAAATTTGAAAGGATAATTGTGAAACCTATTTTATTTCAGTTGTGAATCATCTTCCTCCTCTGCCATCTCTCTCTAGCATGATGTTATTTTTCAAGTGTGCACCTGGGTTGCAAATTAGAAAATTTGTGTTGTTTTAGTATTAAGGCATTAGTTTAAATTTTGTTAACACTCAGTTTTACAGAAGGCTGTATTTTTCCCCTTTTATTTTAATGCATGCACAGTAGCCTGGTATTCAGATTGCTCTTCAAAATGAAAGGTTAGATTGGAAAACATATTTCAAAGGTTCTTTAGGATAGCAAGGAAATGGGATTGGGGAGAACTGGGATTTTTGTTCTGCCAATGGCTGTCTGTACAATTACCCCATGAAGTGTGAATGGATTTTTTTCAGTATGTATTTAAAAATCCTAATTAAAATGTTTGTTACGGGAATAGGTCCATGTGCACATGAACTGATCAGATTTCAACTATCGCTTTCAAACACGAGGCTACCAGCCAGAACCAGAATAATCCCAGTGGGCTGGTTGATTTTATGGGTTAGGCAGCAGCTCAATCCTAACAGTATTACAGCAGCATGGCTTGAGAGAAACTAACTTGGCTTGGAAAAATCCCTACATCTTTGCCTAGTAAAGGCAGCTGATATGACTTTAATACACTTACCCTGCAGTGGTAGGTTTGATTTACCAACATTGTCAATCAATTTAGCATTTAAAGTAACATAACAAAAGCTAGTCGAAGAAGATTGTTTTCCATCCTTAATTTTTTTAGAGTTCATTGAGACAAAATTAAGAGTTTGTAACTGCTTATGTGGTAAGTGATCAGTTATAGCACACCATTAAACTGGGTACCCAGGTTGTAGCCCATATGAAAGTCAGATACTTCTAATACTTAGAAAGAGTTAAGACTTAAAGAATGGAGAGAAGTTTTCTTTATACCCTTTAAAATTTTGAGCCTGCTTTGCCCTTCTCCTAATCTTAATCTCAACCCCATGAGCTTTATTCTAACTGCATTTTTCCCCTCCTCTGCTCCAGTTATAGTAGAGGAAGGTGAGTAGATGATTTTCATGAGTGCACTGGAGTTTGGCCAGCGGTCAACCCACTACAGTTGTAAATAGTAGTAATTTTTATTTCTCTTCCATTTATTTAAATTTTGAGAAATTAAAATCATTATTTTATTTTGTATTCAGTCTAAATTTGCATCATGTCATCTAGGTTTTCTAAAAATGCTGGAAAATTCAAACATGCATTTTTTTTAAATCTCAAATTTATCTGGAGGATAAGAGGGAATTATTCATTATCCTTCTACTATCAGATCTACATATTTCTTCCCATCAAAGTTTTCTTTTTTGCCCTGACATTACTGTTATACTTAGCCTGATTTATTTTAAATATATTCATTAATTCTGCCCAGTTTTGGTGGGTTTTTAAAATTATTTTTATGATGTACTTTTTCAGTTAACAGACAAGATTCTTACTGTTGTTATAGGCGTGGTTTCCTTTTAGTACTTAGAGGAATGAACATATACTTGGTAGAAGTTTCTTAAACACTTACTCCTCTGAAATAGCAGCTGGAGACCTGCCCTAGAGGCGTAATGTGGAGGTTGATATGCCACTCTTTGGCAATACTCCTGGAGAGTGTTGTTACCATAACAACTCATTTTCCAAGGGTAAATCCACATGCAGAGATGGGGAAAACTCTTCTCTTCTCTTTCTGAATTGTTTTTGCTCTTTTATGATCCATTCTTTCACTTCTCTGATCTTGGGATTTCTCTTCTCCTTTATTATGCTTCTCTTGTAATCTTATGCTTTAAGATTTGTTATTCTTTCATTAAATAGTTTTTTTTTTCCTTTTTTTCTGCCTCTTAGTACATTTTAACTTTAAGTCCCATTCTCCAGACTTTTGCATCTCCTTGTCCTATTGGTGGTTTTGTGCAATATATGCTGATGTCATGGACATGTGTTTCATCTTGTATACTCTGAATGACCTAATACCATAAGGGTTAGCCCAAACCCACAAAGGTCCAAATATCCTTGCAGGTCTGTTAGCATCCCTTTCTTAGACTTAGAAGTTATTTCTTATGAAGGGTTTTCTTGTCCAACTCCTGCTCACAGCAGAGCCGCCTCTGAGGTCCAAGGTCTGAGCAAACAGGGCTGCACGGGGCAATGTCCAGTTGAGTGTCCAAGGATGGAGATTGCAGAGCCTCACTGGGCTGCCTGTCCCACTGCTGGACTGTCTTCATGGTGGGAACATCCTTTCTCATATGGAGCCTGAAATCTCTTGTCTCAGTTTATGCCCATTGTTCACCTTCCTGCCCCCAGGCACAGCTGTGAAGAGGCCGGCTCTGTCTCCCTGGTAATCTCCCTGCTGGCACTGGGGGGATTGCAGTCAGATGCTCCCAATGCCATCCCTCCTGCAGGATGGAGCAGCTACTTCCTTCAACCTCTACACCCCACAGGGAAAGAGGTCCAGCTCTGGCTGTCCTGGGGACCCTCTGCTGAACTCACTTTGTCACTGGAGTCACTTTTTCATTGGAGTCCCAAAACTGGGCAGGATATTATAGATGTGATCTAATGAATGCTGAGTGAAAAAAAAAAAAAAAAAAAAGTCACTTCCCTTGATTTATGGCCTGTGCTTCTGTTAATCCAGCCATTTCCCCAGTCTCAAAGGTCTTTGTCCTTTTCAGACAGCACACTGCCTTTTCTTAAGAGCTTAAATCACATCCAGCTCCATCCAAAGCTGTAACAAAACTTCTACTCTGTGGCAATTGGATTTAGCAATGTCAAAGGAGCCACTGCTAGCTGCAGATAGTGTCACTGAAAGCTGAGCTAGAGGCAGGTGTTTAGATGCTTTGAGATCCTGTCTGTGGTCCTCTGATCTGTACTGAGCCAACATCTTGTGTTCTCCCTTTGCAGACTGGAAGCAGCATATTGGTGCCTCCTTTGTCCTTTTCTTGCTGTGATAGTTGACATGGCCCTTGCTTTTTATATCACTCTCTTATTGTTGCCATGCTGTTTCTGGTTTGGGGTGGTTCTTCACTGTCTGGGCATCCCTCACTGGAGTCCCTGCTCCTTGCCCCTGTGTTGGCTCTTGCTCTGTCACATTACTGCTTGAGTGGTCTTACACAACAGATGGTCGTATGTGGGCCATTATTAAGAAATAAGAGGATAAATGATTGCATTTTATAGCATTCTCTTCCGCTTCTATTTTTTTCTGGTTAGGACTTAAATGACAGGAAGGTAGTGTGCAATGTAAAACAGAAATCCATTTATGTAAATTCAGACCTTTTCTTCTGCCCAGGCAATTTCCAGGACTCTGCACAGTGGAAATAACATTCAGTAGATGGAATTGCAGAATCATTTCCCTCCCAGTTTCATATGGGAGGCACATGTCTGGAAGAATTCAAATAAGACATAACTCAGAATGGGGCACTTAAGGTTTTATTCATGATTTTTGTGGTTTTCATATTTTTTGGACCTCCTTTCTTATTTACAGTGGAATTGTAATTTTTGTAGAGAAGCAAATATAATAAGTGATTTGGAAGTAATATTTCTGTAATTGTTGAAGAGTTATCTCATCTATTTAAATGTACAATTTGAGCACCAGACCCCACAATGTGTTATATATGTACAGTTCTTACATGCCTATGTAATACAAAAGGAAATCCTACATTTTCAGCTGCATGACTAGAACAGATTTTTAGTACAAGAAGCAAATAAAAAATATCCAGTGTTTGTCAATAGTGAAGTGTTGTAGATTAAAGAGAAAGTGTATTGAATTGTTCCTAAAATCCTTCCTCTTTGAAAGAAATAAATATAGTTCCAACTAAAGTAATCAGAAAAGAGGAAAAACACGTTTACTCTGAAGCAATGCATTTCAGTTAAGATGAGCCTTTGTTTAAATTTAGTGTCTTTTGGACTTTAAAAGCTTTTCACATCTAATAATATAACTAAGATACTGAAATAATAACAAAACACCCAAACATTTTAAAGGATAGATGTTTTAAGATGCACTGACAGTAACAGTTTCATAATATAAAATATTTTGCTAGTATAATGAATTTGTGATCTTGTAATTATTTCCTGTTATTTACCTGGGTAACAAATGCTCTTTTAAAAAGAAGACTTAAGGTTGATAGGCAAGGGCTAAAGTGTTTTTAGAGAGACCAGAAGTTTGTTATTAGAAATCTATTATCTGATCTTTTCTGACTAGACAGATGCAACTGACCTGGGTGTGCTTTTCAGAGATTTTATTTTCCATATAACAGTCCTAAATAATTTCCTTGATCATCAGCCTATACTTGTGTATCCTGCTATGGCTACCTGCCACTGAAGGCTTTCTTACATTAGTAGTTTTCCTGAACTTGAATTATTTACTAGATATCTGCAGCATGGCTTTACTGGAATTAAATTACAGTTGGTGTAGCTAGAGACAAGTGGAGTTAGACTTCTGTAATCTATCAGGATGCTTTTCTGATGGTTTCCTAGTCTCTTGGCACAGACATGCAATAAAACTGAAACAGACCAATCATGTAGTGTTGCTTGTAGCTCAGTCCCCTGGCATCTGACAATGCTTATGCATTCTGGTAGGGAGCAGGGAATTGAAGGAATTTGGTATTAGTGTCAAATTTAGGATCTTCATGCAGAAAGGTGACTTCAAGTTTCTGTGAACCTCTCAAGCTAAATATTAGTATCATAAGACTTCAAGGAAATGAAGATTTTTTTTTTTTTTTCAAAGTGAGGGCATAAGCTAAATACTTCGTCTGATCCTCTTGTTTTTTTGGCCATATAGCATGAGATTTGTTAACTGTTGATTCCTTCAGAGGAGTCCTTCTCAGTTTCTTCTCTTGTTTTTAAGGTTGATGCACTGCTCTGTGTTGGGGTTGGTTTTTTTTTTGTTTGTTTGTTTGGGGGTTTTTTGGTTTTTTTTGATGGTTGATCTATCCATATGTGGCTAGACAGTATTTACTAGGTGTTGTTAGTTATGGGCTTTATTATTCCTATGTAACATTTACTAAAAGAAGCAAGTGAAAGCTCTGAATGTGTTTTTTTCAAGATGAGATGTTACACCAGTGCAAAACAAGTTAAAGTTTTGGGCTTATCTCCAGACCAAGATAAAGAAAAACAATAAGGATGAGAAGAAGTGCATTGCATTACTTGAATCAATATTTAGATGATTCATGAGTGGTCAAGATACATGAGGAATAGAGTCACAAAACTCATTACAGGATCTTTCACCTTCTTTTCAGTGCTTGATGTATCTGTAAAAACCTATTGCATTTTGGTGAACAATCCAAACATCCAAAAAAATTTGTTTCCAGATCAAGTGCATTTCTTTTCATCTGTGCTTAAAGGTAATCTTTGAGATGAAGCAAATTCCTGGGTGTGAGAAGAACCAAGTTACAGTAACCAACACTGATGTGTAGCCTTGAGACCCTGATGCAAGTCTAGCCTAGTATAATTTTGCAGGACTGAGATTATGCCTTTACCAGTCCTAGAAATTATCCTACCTAGCAGCCCTTCAAGGCTATGTCCTCTTTATCAGATATTAATGAGAAGTAGAGGACTTAGATGTCTCTGATACAGCTATGTCAAGCCCCATCCCACCTCCACCAAGAAAGAAAAAAACCTGTATAATAGATTAAAAAAAATCTAAAAGAAATAAAGAAACCTTGGCAAATTTTGGTAACATGTAAGCTTAGTAACTCTTCCACATCTTTTCATCAATCAGTGTTAAATTGTCTTTCTAGAGAAAAAGCAAAACTGGTTTTAAAGACTGATAAAAAAAATAAAAATGAAGAAGTAGGAAAAAAAAACAAACTAGGAAATGTATGTGTGGGCTGCTGAGTGATGGACATATGAAGCGGGAATTATTGATGAGAAGTAGGAGAACTGAGAAATGGTCCAGGTGCTGCGTCCCTAGCACATACCACACTGAGCAACATATGGAGAACAGCACTAAATGTCTAGTAAAGAAAAGAAAGTCTAAGTTAACATGCTAATGGTACTGAAAATTTGTATACTACATAATCATAGCTTAATAAAAAAGGATTTATTTCACCTACTGGAATAAATCAAAGGATAAAAACAGAAAAAATCTCTTTGCAAGTTTGCTCACTAAGGAGCAATATTAGGCATTTTATTCATTTTTGAAATTATTTTTGTTCTAGAGAGTTACAAATGGGGGAAATAGGAAAACTGATTTTCAAGGTTTTTGTTGCTTTGAGTTGTTTTCAGTATTAACAAGGTTTTAGGTGAAGTAGAATCCCATAACAGGAAAATGTCTTTTCTACTTTTTCCTTTTTTGTTTTTTGGAACGTCTAGGTAAGACTCTTACATATGTAATAGCACAGAAATTTTTCCTTTTTAACATTTGTCTTACTGATGCAAGGTTATCAATGGTCTAGGTAGTTTCAGAATGATATTTTGTTGTTGTGAAGAACAAAAATATTTTCAATGTATTAGACTGAATTTTGTAAACAAGTCCATTATAATACCACAGGGAGCAAATCTTGGTATAATGTTCCTTGCTTAAAAAAGTAGATTTACCTAATGTACTACTCATAAAAATGGGGACTTTTTTGTACTTTAAAAAATTTTATTAGTCTTTTAAAATATTCTTAAAATCTTCTAGGTGATGCTTTAAATTATTTCAAAATAGCATGATTTTTATAAGTTTTCTATTTGCATTTTCAGTATCTTTGATACTTTTCCCCTTTTAAAAATGCTTATTTATTTTTGTGGGTTTTTTTGTTGTTGTTGTTGTTTATTTTTTTAATAATAGATAAAATTTAAGCCACAGTTTTATAAATCCCTGAGATAAAGCAATCAGGTTGCCAAGGCAAAGTTCGTCTTTTCCTCCATACAAGATAATATACTCTCAGGTGTTTTTTTAATTGCACATGTTCAGCAAGTAGAGAAATGACTCATGCTTAATTGGCATTAAATCCAGAATTCAGAATTTCATTAACTTAATTCTCTATCAATGGGAGGATAGACTTTCACAGTTTTGCCTCTATCTTTCTACTCTGAGCGTGGAGAGAAGCATACAGTACAATTTGAAAAAATGAACATTGAAGCAAATATTCATCTCTATTTGATATTGAAAATTATATAAGCAATAGAAATACTGAGGGGCTTATTTGATAATATGGCCTTTCTAGCTGTCAGTGTAAATTTGTGTTCCTGAAATGTTCTCATTTCTTTTTCTGTTAGTTTGCCCAGTAAAATTATACTTCCTAAAATTCTTATAAATTCCCTATGTCCTCAAAATGTTGTAGCTAAAATTATTTCCTTCAATTCTTGTAAAGCAAAGCATTCCAATGAGAAATATATGATTTTTGAAAAAAAGGCTTAACCAGCAGAAATGCTTTGGCCACACATGTTAAACCACTAAAGTATTTGATGAGGATATAAGTGTCTCACAATACCCTTATAGTAGTTTCAAACATGGCCCATTTTTTATGGAAAGGTAAGATATGATTTTTTATGGAAAAGGTGACTGACATTTTATGGAAAGGTGGGATAGACAAGAGGGATATGATTTCTGTGTAATACTACAGATGGCTGAAGAAGTTTGTCTTAAAGAAAGAAGGTGAAAGTCAGGGAGTTTGGAAGAGGCAATTCATGTAACTTTGTCACATTGGAGTTATAAGAAGTTCTGTGCTGTCTAGGGAGGTCCTGTGATTTCAGAGTCAAAGGAAAATTGAAATGTGTTTAAAACAAATACCTTTTTTTCCTGCATGGAGACTATATTTCTTCACTTGCCTTGTATGTTGTTCAACTTAATCTCTCATATGGGTACCAAAAAGCAGCACATAAGAATTTGGCAGTGTTTTCATTGTCTCTTTCAGACATTAAATTCCCACCAGCAAATAAAAAGAATTCTGTTGTATGTACATTTTTTGCTGACAGTATTCTTAATTGTGTGATGAATGTTGCATATGTGACTATATTAAACAAGGCAGGATTAATGTACTGGTCAATAAGAGGACTCAAAAAACCATCTTTACATATAGCCATATGTGTGTACTCAGGTATGTTTGTATTTATGTTTCAAACATAAATTACTATCAAAATTTTGTAGCTTTAGTGCCAGGAATGTAAGATTTTTGGCTCTATTATCATTATTATCTTTTCTTATAAGCATTGCAGGATCTTTCAGTAATCTGCAGCACTCAAGCATTAAGAAAAAAGAGTATATCTCTACTATATAACAGAGACTAGAAGAAGGCTTAATATGCCTTGTTGTCATTATTCAAAGCAATTCTATTTTCTTTTCTGCTATTCCAGAGAGAGAAATTTTCCCTTTTAAATACAGCAAGGTTTAAGGTACTTTTTATCTGCATCATGTGCAGTGTCACACACGCACACATGTGAAAATGTCACTTTTTATATAAATTGCTTGTGTAAGAATCACTGGAGCTTTTTCCTATCAGTGTTTTCCCTTTCCTATTGCACCACCAGTTATTTTTAAAATTTTCTTTAATAATAATCTGAACATTTTTCTGTCCCAAATCATCTTAAATATTTTGCTCTTATATCTTTTTATTTAGCAAGACTACTAGATCTGTACCCAGTCAAGACTATTAGATCTGTACCCTGTCTTTAGCAAGACTAGTAGATTTGTACCCCTGACTTTGGAGCCTTCTATGTCTTCAAAATTCATTAATGACTTATGGATTTGGTCTTGTTCCCTCAGGTTTTGAATTCTAGAGTCTGCTCTCTCCTCTGCCTACTAATGCTTTCTTTCCTCTCTTTTGGACGATTTCCTGGAGATTACAAGAGCCCTCTCACACATTAGTTCATTTATCATGCATGGATCAAGGAAAATCAACAGATATTTCAGCAACTTCTTTAATGGGACAGGGATGTTTGTGTTATTCAGCCCTTCTCTTTCCCCCAAGCCAAAAAGTAGTGAAATATGTGGATTCTTACAAAGCCCTGAAAATGCATGACTAAAGTTAAAATTATAAGGGATTAGGAACCAAATGGTGAGGAAATGCACCTCTGTCCAAAAAAAGGTCAAAAGGTCAACCTGGAGAATACAGAGAATTCTGGCAGTCAACCAAAGGTCCACCTGGAGAATTTCTGGCAGTCTTACTTCTGCCTATAGGAAGAACTGTAGAGTAAACATAATATTTGGGAAAGGCAGCATGGATTTGCCAAGGGTAAATCGTGCCTGAGCAGTATGATCACCATCTATGATATGAGAAGAGCTTTAGCAAGGCTTTTCACATTTTCTCCCATGACATCCTCAAATTGAAGTTGGGACATTATTATTTATGCAGGTGGATGTCTAGATGATGCAAAGATGGTCATTCCCAGAAAGTTGTGGTTAATGGGTTGGTTTTTATGTGGTTATGTTGGTTATTAAAGTGGTCAGTGTGGTTACCTGCTTGGAGGACGGTAGCAAGTGTGGAACTGCTGTGGTCTGTACTGGGACCTCTCTTGATATTGTTATCAGGGACCTGGAGGAAATAAGGGAGCTGCACCAATGTGCAGAGAGTAAGTTGGGAAGGATCAGCTGATAGGCTTTTGGGAGTCAAGCTACCTTTTCAGCAGCCTGAACAGGCTGGACGAATGGGCTGACATGGACTTCGTTAAATTGAATAAGGGCAAAAACCAGGTGCCAGCCTGGGGATAGAAGAGCCCCTGCGATGGCACAGGTTTGGCATTGGCAACATGGGAGCAGGCCTGCAGGAGGGCCCTGGATCTTGGTTCCTCAGCCAGCAAAGCTCCATGGGCTGTATGGACAGAACCATGGCCAGTCAGTACTGAGAATGATTATTCTCCTCAGTTTAGCACACATTAGACCATGTTTATAGTACCACATCCGTTTTTGGCCCACGTGTTACAACAAAGATATTGACGAGCTGGAGTGAGTTTTGCTGAAGGCTGTCAAGACAGACTCTAGAACAGTCTTCAGTTCTGGTCCCAAGTTCGTCAGCACATAACACATTCCTCTTCACGCTTTGTCTCAGTTTCTTTTGTTGGCTTGACGCCTTTCACTGCTCGTCTGCTATCAATATTTTATTGAAATGTCTTTGCCCCAACATGTTCCATTTTTTTACTGCACCGTATAAAATATCTTCTGCTTTAAAATTATTTTCAGCATGTGAAAAAGGAATGCTGGAAATGTACACCAGTAGCATAACAATTACAAACCAAAACAAACAAAAAAACTCCACCTACATTCAGTCCATTTTTTCTGTAGTCATAGATGTCCAAACTTATATGGTTGACATTTTTCTGGAAATTAATTCTGCCTGAGGCAAATGTCCTGCCCAAGAAAAACTAACTCTAAATGGATAAAGTTTTCCCAGAGTTCCAAGAAACTGAGAAAAATATTTCAGAATATGAAGTGTTAATCAGTTTAATATAGGCTGGGCCACTAGGTCTGGTTGGAATAACATATTTTTCTTCCATTTTTGTTAATTGTAGTTATATACATGCATCCAAAGAAAATGGAAATAGATTGAATTTTTTATGTTGTAAATTTGCTGCAGGAGTATTTTATTGTTGATAAGCTTTTCAAATATTTAGAAAATAAAATTAAAGTTTGAGTTCTTTTGAGGATGACAGATACATTTTAAAGATACATGAGGATCTAGCTTTACAAATGTAGTGATACTACTTGACATACTAGTTGAGTTACCTTCCTTAACTAATGAAACACTGTTCTTCCAACATTAGGTTTTCTATTTGATGCAGATTCTGAAACTGATCCAAGTTGTATGAGTATAGAAGTTGAAAAATAGATTATATAAAATCCCAAGGCTGAGTTGATGTCATTGTAAACTATTTCCATGTAGGACTTATTAATGAAACAGAGTTTTGTGGAAATAAAGAGATAGAGTTATTAGAGTTAAGTTTTGCAACTAAAGACTCTACCTATTTATGTGGTTTTTTTAACCAATTACCAAGCTTATAAATATAAATAACCCTAGGAGTTTAGGAATGGTACTCCCCAGTTTAGTTTTCCCAGCGAGACTCAAAACGCCACTGCTGCTCACTCACTCCCCCCTTCCCCTCCCCTTCCCACTCCTTTGGAATGGAGTTGAGAGTTGGAGGCACAAAAGCTAAAAATCATGGGTTAAGATAAGAATGATTTGCTAGAAACAGCAATGAGACAGAAAAGTGAACGGTACCAGCAGGACAAAGAAACAATTTACATGGAAAAGCCTGGAACAGTATCTGGCTCTTCCCCACCATGCTTTCTCCCCAGTGGAAGAAGAGAGAGTTCCTTACTCCTGTCCCTGGCAATGAATGAGGTGGAGTGAAATAACATCTGGGCCTTGCCACACACCTCTTCTGCTTACTGTGAAAAATTAACCTTGTCCTGGCTGAAACTAGGACAGGGGAAAACCAGTTTATAGTAAAAAGTGAGCAGTTAAGGTTAATATTTTTATTTGTACTATTTATACCCTGGTCTAAAATACTTTTCTTCATTTTAAGGTAACTGAGCTGCACAATATCAAAAATATAACCAGATTGCCTCGAGAGACAAAGAAGCATGCAGTGGCAATTATCTTTCATGATGAGACATCAAAGACATTTGCGTGTGAGTCAGGTAAGTAATTGGTGCTTCATCTCTAGCTTGAAGAAATCAAGGTACACATCAAAGTCTGGCTCAGATGAATTAACTCACAATGCCAGATAGAAATTCTTAGCTTAAAGAAATTTGTGGTAAACAAAAAACTTTGGAGTTTGGGGTTCAGGTCTTTTGGGGTTTGGTAGGGTTTTTTTAATATATGATGAGAGGTGTTAGGGGTGTTACGGAGTTCTTTTTTCCATTATTTTTCTTTGCATGCAGATTGTCTAAAGACTGGAGGTTTCCAGCTAAACTTGTAAATCCTAGTAAAAAATAACCTGTATGATGATATTAAGTCAAGATGTGAAACATTCTTTTTTTAACGAGCTTTGCTATAGGCACTTACTAAACTAATAATTATCATGCCATTGCAAATAAGTGGCAAATACCAGCTAGAACCTCAGGATATTTTAAAGCAGGGTGTCAAGCAGTCTGTGGTTTGAATGACTCCATAGCATAATGACTAGACTGGCATAGAACATGACTTGGGCATTAGAGTACACAATGGCAGGCAGTTACTTGTGAGACACTGAGCACTGCACAATTACAGTGCACCATTTTATTTGAAAGTACAATTGTACACATCTGTTCCTAGGGTATATTTTAACCAAAAAAAAATTTGTTAAAATAGTGGAAAATTCTTTAATGATAAAGTTTATGCTTTTTTTAGTGACATATTTGAAACTTTACATTTTAAAAGTTTATGTAGATAATACTATATATATATATGTTGGTTTTGTAACATTATGTATGTATGGTGAAGGGCCTAGAAGAAAAGCCATATGAGAAGTGACTGAAGTTTCTTGGTCTGGAGAAGAGGAAAGTGAGGGGAGACTTCATTGGAGTCTACAACTTCCTTTTGAGGGGAAGAGGAGAGGCAGACATTGATCTCTTCTCTTTCCTGATCAGGGACAGGACCCCGGGGAATGGCCTGACGTTGTGTCAAGGGAGGTTTAGGTTGGAATTAGGAAAAGATTTTTCATCCTGGGGATAGTTTAGCTCTGGAAAAGGCTCTACAGGGAAGTAACGACAGCACCAGCCTGACAGAGTTCAAGAAGCATTTTGAAAATACTTTTGGGTACATGGTGTGACTTCTGGCACTCTCCTGCACAGGGCTAGGAGTTCAACTCTGTGATCCTTGTGGATCCCTTTCAACTCTGGATATTCTGTGATTCTATATCAACATTATCTTATAAACATTGCATCATGTACAGTCTAAATAATAAATTAAATACAATGAAACAAAATCAGAGAAATATGGAGGAAGTTAAAAGTGTGCAAGGTCATGCATTTTTTTTATTTATTATGTAACTTTTAGATCAGATATTGCAAACAGTTATATGTATATTCCATCATGAAAGATAGATTGACTTTTTTTGTTAATTAATTTAAGTTTAAAGACACACATAGAAAATTCTGTGTCTACAATTGGTTTAAGAGACCATTAGATTAGTCCACATTTTGAATTCTAATGTGTAGAATTGATAGTGTCTCTATATTATGATTAATAATTGAATATAAACATTTTAATTACAGCCAACAGCACTGAAGTCAGTCCTGTGGAAATTTTTCCATTTGCCTATGCATGCATTCCCCTTCTTTCCTAAAAACAATTGTTCCTTCCCTAGAATTACTGTGGTTCAGGTGTATTTGAAAACAGTCACAGCAAGTCATGACTTTAAAATCCTTTCACTAAAGAAGGGACAAACCTGAGGAGGTTCAGCATGTCTGGCCCACTCATCCCTTTCTCCTTAAGCTTGAACCCAGCTGTAAATACAAGGCACATGTGGTACTGTAAGGTGCTAGCAGGGTGTCAGTATGAGATGCTCTCCCTTTATGCTCTGTACAAAAGTGTGTTTTGAGTGGACAGAACCCTGGGTGAAGTGGCAAACAAGTGGGGAGCCTGTGGACAGAGAACAAAGTTCAGACCAAGATAGCTGATGTAGTAGGTGTCTGCTCTAGACCTTCTCATCAACAAGAGAAGGCAGATGAAGCAATCTCGGGGCAGGTGGAAAAAGCCTTATAGTCCCAGGCACTGGAATTGTTTGGTGACTTTAACTTCAGCAGTAACTACTGGAAGGCAAATAAGTCTGAACACAAGCAATCCAGATTTCTGAAACAGATTGAAGACAATTTCTTGATACAGATGATCAATAGTGTGATGAGGGGAGATGTTTGTTCAGGGACGTGCTTGGCAGGATTCTGTGGATCCTTGAAAGGCAAAGGAGCCCAGGAGAGCTATCCAATCTGCAAGGACAGCATCCTCTGAGCACAAGAACTGTTCTCCCCATTCTCAGATTACAAGCTTTACAGAAGATGAGTATGAATGGATGTGGAGCTCCTGACTCGCTCAAACACACAAAAACAGACCTACCATGAAGCAGAGACTGACTACTTGGGAGGGATACAGAGGCATTTTCTATTTACAAAGGAATGGAGTTCAGCAAGCTCCAGCTCAGGGAAGTGCAAGACAGAAAAGATTTCTTAAAGTACATCAGGAGTAAAATAAAGGCTAAGTAAGCGTGGCCCTATTGCTTGCTGGAACAGTCAGCATAGTGACATGGGTCATGAGAAAGGCTAAGGTACCTTTTATACTGTGGTTTTCACTTGCAAGGCTTGTCCTCAGGCCTCCCAGGTCCCTGAGCCCCTGAACATGATGAAGCATCCCTGGCAGAGGAAGGCATAGTGAGGCATCACTTAAATCACTTGGATTTCATACAAAAGTTAGTGGAGCTTGATTGTTAAGAATGACAAGAACAAGGATCCAGATAACTGTACTCAAGTCAGCCTCACCTCAGTCCTTGAGAACACTGTTGGAGCAAATCACATATAAACACATGAAGGACAGCAAGGTGAATGGGAGAAGAAAAAACTACTTCCCATATTCAAATCATGTTTGCCATGATGAGGTGTCTGGCAGAAGAAAGGCAGTGGTTCTTATACATCTTAATTGTAATGGTCTTTGACACCCTCTGTAGCTTCCTGCATAGCCCCCAAAACTGGTGGGGCATGGGATGGATAAAGACACTAAAAAGTGGACAGAAAATAGGCTGGACTTAAAAAAGCAAGGTTGTGAAGCCAAGCTTGCAGCCAGGAGGGAGTGGATCCCTCAGAGTCAGTCCTGGGACCAATACCATTCAGTGTCTTCATTGATAATCTGCATAATGAGGTGGAGGGTACTCTCAGCTGGTTTGCAGGTGGCACCAGGCAGGGGTGACCCAAACTGGGAAGGCAGGGCTGCTGTCAGAGGGACCTGGACAGGCTGGAGAAATGGCTTACATAAACTTTATGAAGGCTTACATAAATCTTTTGAAGTTCAGCAAGAACAAAATCTCTTTGCCCTGGTTTGTGGTAATCCCAACCACAAGGCAGGCTTTGTGCCAGTTGTTTGGAAGCAGCTCTGCAGAAAAGGCTCTGGGGTTGTGGTGCACAACATGCCCTGGACAGCATTAGTAAGGGTCTTCAGAGCAGGTACTGGAAAGTCATCCTTCCCTTTTATTCAGCACTTTTAGGACCACGTCTAGACTGCCATGACCAGTTTTGTGCACTCAGCACAATATTGACATACAAGAGTGAACCCAGGGGAGGGCACCAAGAGTCAGGAGCACATGACATATGAAGGGAGACTGAGGGCTTATTCAGCCTGGAGAAAAAATATTTCAGAGGAACTTATTGCTTATGTGATCTGAGAATACAGAGAAGATTGAGCTATAAAAGCATCAAATACCTGGCTGTTTCTGAATGACTACAAATCTTAGCTGTGAGCATAGTGGAGTTTCAATCAGTTTGCCTTTCTCCATGCCTTCAGTCTGCCTAAGCAGTATAGACTGCATCACATTTATCAGATGAGAAAGATACATAGTTTTGTTGGACTAAAATCTGACTCTCTTTAACTCCAAATCTTTTGTTTTCTTCTAGGAAGATAGGGTCCAAAAACAAATTTAGTTCCCAAGTCATTTCCACAGTGAGTTCTGTCTTCTCACAAGGAACTGTTACCATTTTTACTGCTGTTGAAATGTGCCAAGTACTTGGCTTTCCTGTATGAAACTTAACAAAATTTAAGGAATGTTTGAAGAACTTGCTTCTTATTTAAAATGAATTCATTTTCTTCTCTTGTTTAGTGGCACTGGTTTATGTGGAAAAATGCAGAGACTTTTACAGCCTCACTGTGTATAGTGATGTACACACACTGTATTTATTGTTTATTTTGGCAAATCATCTTGCCACTTCTTTGGTTAACACAATAACTTTACTAATCCCTCTTCTTTCTGGTGGTTTCAGTGTCAAAAAAAAACCACTCAAGTGGTTTTGACAAAAGGCAAAAATCTTCTAAAATCATAACTGGTTGGTCTTCAATTTTTTAAGACCCCAGAGTTTCATAATATGGATGTTTTTCTATCATGAAGCCTCTGAATATACAGAAGCAGATACCTTGTTTCTTATCATCTTGACTTCCAGAGGCAGATGGAAGGAGAGTAACATTAAACCCCTTGCAAAAGGTCTGCTGAGCACAGAGTCAACAATTTTTTGTTGAGACGAGGAGAAAGGAATACTCAAAACTGAGTTGATTTTAGGGACTGAACAATGTGAGGTAGGGGTTTTGTCAGTGTTGTACCAGAAAATGATTTTAAATAATGGTATCATTTTGGTTTTGATAGCCTGAGCTGATGACTTCTCCTCTGCACCATCTTAAAGTGCCAAAAAGCAGCACATTTTTCTGGCACATGGCTTTCTTAATTGTGGAATTAAGCACAATAAAATACTATTCTGTTTTAAAATAGGTCTCCAAAGATGCAGCACACTTTGGTTCTCCCCAGAAAGTCTGAGAGCTGTGATACCAGCTCACTGGGTGTGCTGGCTCAGAGCCTGTGTTTTTTCCTAAGCTCCTGCATCTTTTAGTCCCTCATTTGGCTTATTGTCTTCGAGGCAACTACTGGCAAATATGAGCTCTGGGTGGGCTGTAACCCCTATATTTCCATTAGAATTTCAGCAAATTAGTAATCTGAGATGCATCTAATTGTTGGTAATCTTCATTTGCTAATGAAAACATTCCATAGAAAAACAAATCAGAATCCTCCATATGCTTTTGTTATCATCTACCCAGCATTACCACCATTGCTCCCAACATCCAGAACAGCTGTAGAAATGTTTTCCATTCTGAAGCCCTATTGAAATATTTTGAAAGCAAATCAATCTCATATACTACAGATCCCTGAATAAAAGCACGGGATAACAAGTCTTTAAAGAAGAATTATCCCTCTTCAGGAAGAAAGGGAAGCTCCTTGCTGTCGCTATATCTGTTTCTAACATCTTCTCTAAGGGGCAGAAACTTGTGACTTTGGTGATTAGCAAGCAACATTTTAAAATTCTCCATTGCCATGAGAATTGTTTCAGTGGAAGTAAACTAATGCGAAGTCAGGGCTGATTAACTAACATGAAAAGTAGTCTATAACTCAGTGAACCTACAACAGGCTTTAAAGCGTGGGAATTCTTCTTCAAACCGTGGGAAATTGCTGCTGCCCTAACAAGGAACATGCTATGATTTCAATTTGAGCCTTCCTGAAAATTGTGTGAAAGTTATTGCCATTAAGGGAATTTTTATAGGTTTTTTTTTTCCTTTTTATTAAAGAATTATGAAATTCTGGGCAGTTTTGTTTTCATTCTGAAGTGCATAATCAAGCAAGTGGAGAAGGTATTTTAGCTCTGGATTCCAACTGCTGGGTTTGACATGCTGACTTTCCTTGATACCTATGCTAAAAAAGTCGTTGTGTTGGGTCTTGTTTGGTTGGGGACCTTTTGTTATTGTTGTTGAGTTTTTTCCTTCAGGTAGGTATGCTGTCACTTTTTGTGTAGTTACAGCCATGCCTGGATGCATGTATCTGTAAAGATGCTTTTCTTCCTGCAAGCCTGGTATATGTAATGTGACTGTAAGACAAGTGTCTGAACTGAGACAGGTGTTCTGAAATGCCCTTTAAACTCTCACAAAACTTGTAGATGTGATGCAGTGAGCAATGGTGGCTGTGCAGGACCAGCAATAAAATGAAATTGGAGGGCATGAGTACTGATTTAATCTAGAATTTTATGGTGCTGTTTTGGAAGTTGCTAGCATGATGAGGATTGTGCCTGAATAATTGCTAGCTTTTAAGGAATGCTGTTTCTGATTTGCACTAGTCAGGGACAGACCATATGGGGGCTTGATTTTTCCTTTAGTGATGACCACAAAATACTAAATGATACCAGTCCCTGGGCATTTTATGCTTAGTGGCCCCTCCAGCACAGGTTTGTGTAAAATCTGTTCTGATGTCTAAAGGACAGAATGTGATGAAAACTGATGAACTTTCAAACCTAGTTCTTAAAAAATAAAAACAAAAACAAAAAAAATAAATGAGGGGAGTTAAAAATATTATGGAGATAGAGATAGAGAGAAATAGAGCTGAGAGGTGATTCTGGTGATTTGAGGAAAGAATGAGTTGTGACATAAGGGGCAAAATCACGTTTGTGACATAAGGAGCAAAATTTAGAGAAATCTTAAAACTGCCACTGTTAAGCAAAGCAGACACCCCCTAGGATACTGACCTTTGTGTTCTCTTCAGTACAATGCCCCACTCTGTATAGAAGTAGATTAATTGAAGGGGTTTCTTTCTTCCCAGCATGCATAAACTGCAGCTCTAGAGTCATTACAACCAAGAAACATCCTCATTATTTTTAAGAGGTTATACCTTGGCTTTTCCTTAAAACTTTTGCTATTCAAGTCCTGGGGAAGATAGAATTGGGTTATTGCAAAGTGTCTATCAGTTACTCTATTTGAAACTTCTGGTTGAGGGGTTTATGCATTCATGTGGTTGTTTAGGCTCAATTCATTTTTATTTCTTGAATGTCTTGCTTCTGTGATGGTTACCTTGATAAAACTTTTTTTTTATACACCTTCACCATAAACAGGCTTTTTCTCCTATATTCTTGTTTTTGTTTCTTTTGAGTGCACTCAAACTGTGATAATCAAGTTTCGTCATAACTCTCCAAAAAAAGTTTTACTTTGTTGAAATTGGAAGTCTGTTGGTGTCAAGTGGCAATGTGGGTTTCTTCTAGGTTTATACCTATTTTTATTTTTAAATGGTTTTTGCCATTTGTTGTTGTTGCTTTCTTGTCTTAAAAAAAAATACAGTGGTGGTATCATTTGAAAAGGAACAAGTTTATTACATGTTTGTACTGAAAAAGCTTTTGGACTATTGGCAAACTACTACTGATCATGGGCTTTTTCTCCTTGATAGTTTTCACAGGCAAAACCACTATGTGCTAAAACAGCTTAACAGATATCAGTGGAGGATTAGATGCAATTCATATTACTGTATCCTTTGACAGTTAAGAAGCCTGGAGGTTTTGCATTAGAATTACTGTGAAACTTTGAGACTTTGAGATGAAGCATCAATGCTCATACTTGCTTGTTATGACCAACTTGTTATGACCAACAATACAAATGGCTATATAAGCTTTAAAAATAAAGCTTAAACATAAAATTAATATTGACATTTTAAAATAACCACACTGAAGTTCCTGTTTTTGCTGTTATTTTTGTGACTTTGAAACTCCAGGATCATGGAGGCGGTGAAAGTGAAGAACAGCTTCCTAAATACTGTTTGGGCAGTGGAAAGAAGAATACAAAGCTCACATTTTGGATGCAGAAAAATAAACCCAAGTAGTTGTAACTATTCTGAAACATAGTATATATCACTTTTAAGGTGTCAAGGATTGTTATATGAAAATTTATGACCCCAGCTTTTCTATTTTCTGGCTTTGTTTGCTTATACGGAGAGAGGAACCTGCACTCTCCAGAAAGCACATGGCTCATTGGAGATCAGATGCATGCTCTCATTTCCGTATGTAACACAATGTCTGAGATCTAAAAAAGAGTGAAAAGACAGGCATTACATGAAGTTAAATATGTTGCTCTGGACTTTTTTTTATCACAATTTTTGGGACACTATCCACTTTCAGGGCAAAATTCAGTCTGAGTCATGGTAATGTTAAAATTTACTTAGAATGCATATTCTTTTGTTCTGGACAAATAGTTTCCTTTTCAGTATTGATGAGTTTGAGTTTCTTTTTATTTTCTTTTGTTTTTGCTTATAAATAGGCATCTCTGTTCTGACTTTAACATATGTAAACTAGAAATATTTGGATTCTGTCTTTCATGATCTTCGTTGCCAGTTGATCCTCATTTTTCTTGGTTATCTGAACTACAGTGTTGCAATTTTCTGACACATACTGGTAATACGTGTTACTGGTAAATGGAATGAATGCAGAAAATTATGCTTCATCTTCAGCACATAGCTGTTGATGGAACAGGTTCTACACTGTTGCTTTCCATCCTTTTTCAGTCACTTCTAGGTTATTAATTGACTGCAGACTTAGTTGTAAAATTATTTAAGTGATATTTTGGGAAGACAAACTCATATTTTCAACTTTTTTTAGTAAAATGCTAAATTTGAAAACAGTAGACACACCATCTTTTCAGCACTTCTTCCATGCAGGGCCCTGAGCTAGGAACACTGCTGCATTCTCAGTTTATAGGGCAAATGTGGGACAGGAAGGAAATAAGGTTAACTTCCAGCAGGAGCATGCACAGGTGCTCTGAAAAAATAAGTAGGAAAGCTGTAAATTCCTAAATGCAGGAATTGGGAAAGGTAAAATTGCTCTAAGACTTCAATATGGGAAACACTAAAGTTTAGACTTTGAAAATCAAAACCTTTGGAGACTGAAATTTGTTTTGGTTCCCTGAATTTTGATTATGTAATTGTATAAATTGCAGAGGTGATAAGGATTCAGTTGCCCTTGCTGTTCACATACTGTAACTTGTCTGGAGATGCTTTAATAGTGTCTAACATAGTGGGTCTGGATAGATGCTCTCCATATTTGGAAAGTCATGGCAGTCAAGTCTCAGGTGACCGGGGGAGTAAGGAAATATTGTGTCCATCTTTCCAAAAGGTAGAAATGAGGACCCTGGTAGCTACTGACCACCCAAGCCATTCTATGATCCTAAGTAGAGAAGTATTATTCTTTTGTCCTGGACAAATATATTGAAGTGTAGACACTATAAGTGCTTTCCTTATTACAGTTTTACTTGAAGGTATTGAAATTTATATGAAATATAAACTGTTCCCATAGGAACAAAAGACAAAGAAGATAGCTAAGATAATGATAAATTATCTATTTTAGAGTGCATGTAGAACTTTTTAGGAGTAAAAGATCAGAAAAGAAAATCTTCCTGCCTGCAGAAACTCTGCAGCAAGTTCAGAAGACAAAGAGAGAAGATCAAGAAGATTTCACCTTCATCTGGTAGATGGTGCAAGGTCAGCACCGTCTTGAGTAGTGAATTTAGAGTTACTAGGAGAAATTCATGAGTCTCAAAGCCTCTGCCCTAGAAGTTCAAGATACAGTTGCCCTTCCAAGTAAGCATGGAATGGAGGTGGGTTAGTGATCCTGAAGTCTAGGATTTCAGGCATGTGAAGTTGTGAAATAGTTTGTTGGACTTTAATAGCAAGTGTCTTAGTTGCTCACTTCTTGGTTTGGATTTTTGCACTGGAGAGAGGGTGTTGTAAACTGTTAAAAATCAATGAACATTTTAGTATCTGCAAGCTCTATGTTTTATACTAGAACAAAGTACGTGTCAGTGAGATGACAGAAGCCCATAAAAATGCAGAACAACATGGTCTAACGTTTGGCTAAAAAAAAAAATGGTTTTCCTTCACCTCTGGCTGTTTACCTTAAACTGAAATCTGAAATTGCTAGTATGTTGTGCATCTCTGTACAACAGGATTTCTTTCTGATCTCATTTTGAGATTCTTAGTGGTTTTGATAAAAGTACTGTGCCATAAATATCTTCTGGTCCTATGAAACAAAGATATGGAGACCGTTTTGTATAATTCATGCCATAAATTAAGTTAGAATAATTTTTAATCATGTTGTAAGTGTGAAAGTCCAAATGTACTTCCTCTCTTGTAAACACATTTTATTAGAAGGTAAAGCAATAAGACACAACCTATTTTAACATGCCTTCATGCTATCTGCACCTGGTTTTTAAAAATATTGGCCTGCTCTACACTGCCAAAAGGCATTCACATGCAATAATTAAAGGATTAGAGAAAACAGTCAGAGAATCTTGATGAGTTTTTTGCATAAAATTTCCTCATATTCTGAGTTGTAATTGGTAGTTTGCAGATGAAGGACTCGGATAACTTCATTAACTGGATGACAAATGAATGTGTCAAAGTTTGGAAAAAATCTCAGGCAGAGAACTTTCCTCTATATTAAACATTGACTATAGATATATATGTGGATATAGAATCTAATTTTACTAAAATATCCATGTATGGGGTTGTAATACTGAGTCATGCCATGAAACAACACATTGTGCTTGAAAAGGATGAAGTTTACAAGCAAACTTCATGTCTTCACTTTAAAATTACTTTTTAAACATCCATGTTGCTAAACACTCTGTTTGTAGAACAGACTACAATAAGTATTTGTTTCTGTACATGAGACAAGGTAATTTCTTACTTTCCACAACATAAAAGGCTGTGGGATTTTCTAAAAGACCTATTGCCATCATCATTGTACTTAAGGTTGCTATTTCCACATGCTGTTCACGTTTTTAGTTACCTTACCCTGATTTTATTAGGCTGATCATAGAAGTGAATTCTTAACAAACAGCACATTTGAACTTCCAGGGATGGTGATTCCACTGTTTCCCTGGGTAGCATATTCCACTGCCTGATCACCATTTCAGTGAAGAAATTTTTCCTAATATCTAACCTAAACTTCCCCTGGTGCAACCTGAGGGCATTTCCTGGTGGATTATGCCTTTCTTCTTTCGGGTTTTTTTAAATATAATTAAAAGAAACAAAAGTACATCAGGAGTTTTATATCTGGTTGAAAAGAGAATGGCATAGTGTATGTAGTTGAAGCTAGAACAAAAGTCTGTCTTTTCCATCTTGGTTAGTCTGTCCCATGTGGTGTTCTTTAACTGAGTAATTTGTTATAAGGGCCTCTGCTGTGATAGGTACTTGGGAAAAAAGGTGAATAAGAGTTAGTATTTTAAGTAGGTTTTGTTTTGTTTTGTTTTTTGGGGGTTTTTTGTTTGGTTTTTTTTGTTGGTTTTTTTTTTTTGTAAAGCCAGAACAAATTGATTCAATTTCTTTCCTAGACTGATACTTTCTAGCACTCAGCACTGCAAAATGTAATAGTGTATATTTGTATGCTTTCAAATCTATAACTTCCTGTGTTCTAAATACTGCAATTTAAAAATAGATTTTAAGAATGTTCTTGTAGAAGAGAAATTCAAGTAAGACATTTTCCTTCAAAATTCAGCCAAGGCTATAAAGCTGTATTATCAGAGTAGTTATTCTTCCCCAGTCTTTAGGCTTCCGACCCCCATCAGCGTGATACAACTGCACCTGATGCTGAAGTTGTGGATTCTTAAGCAGCCTGCCAGGCAGACAGGCAGATGGGTAGTTTTCTGGCAGTGATTTAGGTCTTGATGCATCTGGATTTACTCAGAAAAGTCTCAACCAGCTCTAAGAAAAACACATTTTAGTGCAAATCATCACTTGTCTTGAGACTTACCCCTTAAAACTGTGAAGAAATGTTAGCATCTTGTTAAGGTATGTCATCTGCAAAGGGTTGTAGTTTTCATTGCCAGGTGATGAGAAGAGTCAGTAAAGAATTATTTTTTTGTTTATGTCTTCATGCCTAGATGTAACCAGTCTTGGCTGCAAGCCAGCTCTAGTCTGCAAATAGTGCAGCTTTATGTTAGGAAAGCATCAGGTCTCTGCAAATTCCCCATGCTTCTCCTCTGGTTTGCAGTAGAGGCAATACAAAAACATCATCACCTGCTCTTACTGGGAAACAGGATGACAGACCTGCAAGGAGGCAGGGCATTTCAATGGCAATATCCAGGCTGTATTATTAGGTAAAAGAAATCTGCATTACCTCTGTTTCCAATATTCATGTCTAGAGCACAGAGAGTAGATTATGTGGTTATGTTGTAGTGATTTGACCTTGGCTGGATGTGCCCACTGAGCTGCTCTCTCACTTCCACTACTCAGCAGGGCTGGAGGAGAAGACACAATAAAAAGTTAATGAGTCAAGGTAAGTACAGGGAGCTGTTTGGGAGATACTGAAACAGGCAAAACAGACTTAGGCTAACTAGCAACAGAGTAAGATAGTGAACAGCAAAAAAAAAGATCTGAAACCACTTTTCCACCACTTCTTCCTTCACAAGCTCAACTTAACTCCCAGCTGCTCCCTGAGCAGCACAAGGGCATGGGGAATGAAGATTGCAGTCAGTTCATAATATTTTGTCTCTGCAGGGGTCTGCTCTGGCACCTGGAGCACATCTTCCCACTCCTTCTTTCACAGTGGTGTCTGCAGGGCTGTTTCATGTTTTCTTTCCTATCATACATTACCATTCCTTAAATGTCTTTTCACACAGGCACCACCAACATTGGTGATAGACTCAGCTTTGTCTGGAAGCAAGTCTGCCTTGGAGCTGGCTGGAATTGTCTCTGTTCAACATTAGGGCAGATTGTGCTGTTTTCTTACAGAAACCACTTCTCCAACACACCTCACTACCAAAATCTTGCCATATAAACCCATTACATATATAAAAAAAATATTAGTGTATCAAGGAATTGTTAGCAAGCTTAAGATAATGATATGATTGTGTATGACTTTCTTTCTTTTTTTCTTTCTTTCTTTCTTTCTTTCTTTCTTTCTTTCTTTCTTTCTTTTCTTTCTTTCTTTTTCTTTCTTTCTTTCTTTTTTTCTTTCTTTCTTGCTTTTCTTTTATTATTCAGAATAGCAGTACTAAGGCTCTCAGGTTTTTAATGTAGCTGTGTACTTTGGTTATCACTCACTCAATCTCCTAATCCTTTCAGTCTTCTCTTCTGGAAAGTACTGGTATGGGACTTTACTGACTTGGTACTAATATGCCAGTGGAGATGTACATAGGTGAAATTCTAGTCTGTTTCCTTTTTTCCACTTTTTTTTCCATTTTAAAAATTTATCTAAAGCTAATAGAAGATACAATTACTTTACTTATAGCTATTGTGTTTGAGCATATTTCTAGTTCCTTTCCCTTTGGGATTAGTGTAAAACCCCATTTTTGGTCCACAAGTTTGCTAACACTGGAGTGGAATCCAGGTATCAGCTGAGATAAAAAGACTTCTGATCATCTACATGTAATATAGGTCAGATCTCCTGGGATTTGTGAAAATGTATCAACTCATAAAATTAGATGATTTCTGCAGTTCCTGACCTCTCCTGAGAATTGCATACATTTAGTGACAGCACAAAACTCATGGCATTAATTTATAGATTGAGTTTGAAGTATTGACAAATGATGTATGGTTGGCTGAGCCTGGGGAGAGCTCAGTGAAGAACATGATAATTTACTGCTTCAAACCTGAAACACACAATCTATTTTTCATTCTCTGTCACTATTCAGCTTGCATTACATTTGGCTACTTATGGTGTGTAAGGTATATGGGATTATTGGCAGGTTAACAGTTTCAGGTCTTTTGAAACACTTTTGTCAGTGAATGAAAGCAACCTGAGAAGAGTAGTATGTGTAAAAGAGCACAGAAATTTTTGTGTGCTACTTATGTGCACTTGACCATGTATTCAGCATTGGATATTCTATTTCACATAGAGTCTAAGCATAGAAACCTTGGACAAATTTGTGTACAGTCAAAAAAATCAAACCAGACCATAACAAAACAAACTAAAGGTAAGCATTCAGTGTTCGCTGTCCATCCATCATTCATTTTGAGAGTTTGCCCCAACCTCTAGTGGTACCAGCATTAGCACAGCCCCATGGGCTGTTGGGCAATCAGAATGGCCACTGCAGCCAGGGTGATCAGTAAAGCTTCTACATTGGCATTTCACTGCTGTCTAGTGTTGAGAACTAAAGCAATTTTAAGGCTGAGCAATGTGTTGGACTGCTGCAGGTATGTAGTGATAGGCAAAGACAAGGTTTTATGTGACTCTTGTAAAATCTTTCTAAAGCTGTCCCAGTTTTTATACCTGCAGAGCAAAGCTGTTTAATGCATTGTCACAGCCCATTCAATTTTTAATCTCTCTGCTAATATTTAAGGGGAAAACATATTAAACTATGACTTAATTTAAAGAACATAAGTAAATAAATTTTAGATAGAAATAAGTCCAAATTTCAAAAATTCAAGTTGTTCACTTTTCCTGGATTTTGGAAGACTGCCTTGGATATGGTAGATATGCAAATGAATCGTTAGTACACCAATTGCAGATATTCCAGTTACCAACTAATGTATTCCCAGACAGCTGAGATTCTTCTGTTTACAGTAATTAGTGATCCTGAGTGTCAATTTCAAGCAAGGCAGTAATAAAATAAAATAAATTTTTCAGACAGGACTTGTCCTTTTCCTTGGTAAATAAATAAAAATTATTTCCTGTATCAGTTTTACTGAATGAGTCAATTTGGGATGTTCAGCCTTAAATTATTGGAATTCTTATTTTAAGTAAGGCCAAGAAGCAAATTGAGCTTCAGATGTCCAAAGAAGTTTAATTAAATAATCCAAATTTATCAGTCATAATCATTGCTTAATGTAGTTTTAAAGGGCTTTAAAAAGTGCCCCAAAATATGTTGCTTTTCTTCAAATCAGTATGGCATTTAAAGCAATTCAGTCTTCTCTATATGTAGATTACAATGAAGGAGGAAAATATCAGTGTGTTTTCTGTAACTGCAGAATGTTCAATAACACTCATACAATGTTTTCACAATCCATAGAGATAAATTATCCTGTTTGCTTTTAAAAAAGCTTTCTTTTTTTCCAATACCTTTCCTAAAGCTGGTCTGCTTTTAAAGTTTTAAATTATTTAAACTGCTTCAAACTGCTTCTAAATCTTCCTTGCAAAATCTGAGGTTAAAACTGAAATAATTCAATGGAAAACAAGCATAGAGAAGCTGTTGTTGCCTTGAAGGTCTTAGTGATTTAGTGAGCTCTGTTTCTCATTTTGTTTTCAAATGTATAAAATAGTGTATTAATGTGAAAATAAGGCAAGTGAGGTGTTAATGATGACAAATATATTAATTTCCTCCTCCTGCTGAAACAGCTACAATTGGTATGAAAAATTCTTTTAATAATGGAGATTCAGTTTTTATCAATTTGTAAGTGTTCCAGAAGACAAAATAAACATCATATTGGGTTTGAGTTTTCCAGGTGTTTGGTGGATCAAACTTGCAGTGCGGTTTGATGGGTTTTGATGACCATCTATTGTGGCAGTTCTACTACAAATCAAGCAGGTTTAGAGTTGCTTCATGTTAGATGGAGTTCTTTATTTCTTAATTCAAATTGACCGATCACTCACTTCTTGCCATAGTGAAGTCAGAATCAACAATTCTTTTCATAAAAGTAATGCAAATAATTCTAAATGTATCCAAGTATATTAATAACACATTCATATAGTGTTCTGGCATAGGTTAGGGGGTTAAGATTCATATTCAATAAAATTTATATGACATGTACTAGTCTTCTAATGTCTTATGATGATTAGAGGTTTACTCTGAAATGAAATCTGCATTTTAACTGGAATTATGAGGAATCTTTGTCTGCTTCTTAAGGATAGAACATTAGGTTCGCTAACTTTCAGGACAGCTGTACATTTTAAAAATGTGGGAGATTTCTTATTTTTTCAAGAAAAAGGATCTGTATGTAGACTTAATTTTGCAATCAATTTTCTTTTTTAATCCAGCAACATAAAATTACTAGTAGCTCTTGTGAAACTATCATTTTATTGGGTAGCATTAAGGAGTATTTAGCCTGCATTTTCATGATCATGTAAGGCAAAGTTGAAAAACTAATCTAATGTTCCTTGTTTGTTTTTAAACCCAAGCCTTTCCTTAAAAATGTGTGTAGTTTTAGAGTTAAAATACATACATATTATTGTTATTTTCCTAATAATGAAATAATATTAACTGTCCAATTATATAGAATCATTTGTTTGTAAGCTAGACATATTTTAAAATATTCCTATATTTAAAACAAAATCATAACCCTATTGGTTAGCAGAAAAATTAAGCAAGCTTAGAATTAGAGAATAGGAAAAGGGCATTAGGACCATTTCATCACCTTCTAAATAAGAGCAATGGCTCACTAAAATAAATTATCTCTGTTTCATAAATGGGAATGACTTTATAAGGTATCTCCCAAAGATACCCCTTTGGAGTGCTTCTGTTGGAAAACAATCAACTCCATTTCAGAATGGTACTTGCTCAGTGGCAGTGTGAATTTGGCTGTCTCTTTACAAAGTTCTTCACTGGCCAAACCTGTCAGTAGTTTAGCATTTGGTTTCAGTTTCAAGGGGGAAAAAAATGAATCCTGTCTCTGAAGTTTATATTCTATAAATAAAACATGAAATCAATATTACATCTGTTACTGATAATTTTGACTGGACCTAGAAATTCAAATACTCAAATCAGAGAATTTGCTGTGAGTTTATGAGATAAATATAAATAATAAATGTAAAATTAAAGATAATTTGAATGTGCTAACAGACAAGCCTCTAGATTATTAAGTTAACCTGTCCAGGAAGACAGAAATGTGTTAAGTATGTTCTATAAAAATGAATCCAGTAAGAATGGCAAAATATCTTACTGTGTAGCTTCTGCTTTATATTTTAAACATCAACAATATTACCATGGTAAGTTTGTTTAAATGTTTAAGGAGGTTAGCCTAAACCTTGCTATAGCTTGCAATCACCTTGCTGAAAAAATAAGAAGGGAATTAAATAGACAGCCTGACATTTATCTCTGCTTTTTTTTTCTCTAGTGATGGAAATGAATTAATGCAGGAAACTTAAAAAGCCAATGTAATTCTAAAATGTTGCTGCTCAGTGACAGTGTGAATCTTTTCCAAGTTTAGTACAATGTCCATGACATCTGTGATGCAAGAAGCAGTGCTCCCAGCATATGTCACTGAATATAGCAGTACTGTCCTGCTAATAAATGCTGTCCTTGCTGCTGTATCATCATGCTCACCAGCAATAAAGTAGAAATCAGCAATATTCAGATATGTACATAACCCCTACCTTATGTTTGTCTGACAATATTTCCAGTGTGTGCTGGGTATAAATAGTTTTCTTCTCATATGGCATTTCATATCGACAATCATCCTGTTTTTTCTTGGAAGAGTTTATTATTTCTGGGAAGTGTTTATTATTTTTCTGTACAAATATGATTTAGATGAAGATATAGTTTACTGTGGTTAAGAACCAGCTGGAAAGGAACTCTAAGAATCATATGTGTCATTAACTATTCCTTCAAATGCAATGCTCTGCTGTGCATTTCTTGATGTCTGGATATATCCTTGGGTTCATATCCTATCCATATGTGTAATTGTAATTAAAATGTAGACATGATTATAATAAGAATTTATGTTGTAAGACAGCAATCTAAGTGAAAAAGCTTAACATCTTAATATCTAAAGGCTAATTTATAAAGTCTATGATCATGGTAGGAGAAATGTGAGGAGGAAGAAGTTGGAAGGAGAGCTCTATGTTTCTGCATGTTGTTTTGTTGATCTACATTATAGGCAGTTTGTCACTGCATGCCTGAGAAGTTAAGAAAATAGTGGTAGCCCATGAATTATGAGATTTCAAGTAATTTTATTTTTTTAAGCTATAATCTCCTTTGTGAATCAAAGGAGTTGGCAGCATGTGAAAATTTGTATGTATGCTGATGAAGGCTATTTTGAATTCTAGTGGGTATTATGAATGCTTTCTGTGATGGAGGTCACAATGAAAAACTACAGATTTATAACTCGAGGTAGCATATTTGTAAAAATCTTTATTCCAATCTGGCAGTTTGTACTTAGAAACATTATACATGTATTTGTTGATATAAACTTTGGGCTTCATGAGGGATCAAATCAAGGGAGTAAATGAAGTTGTCCATTTTTTCTGATATAAAAAGAAAAGGTTTCTCTCTTTCTAGCTCAGTAAAGCATTATTTCTCCAAAATGTTACTTGTCATTTGTATAACAAGTTTTTTTTTCAATCATGCTTCAATCTATTATATTGCAATACTAGTTTTGGTCATGGAAACTAATTTCTTTAATTATATATTTTATAATAATTCCATGAAAAGACATATGTTAGGGTTTATTGTGAAAATGTAAAGAATAATAATTGTCTTCCTACCCTTATCCAATTCAAGAAAAAAAAGAAGGACAGAATTATGTGTATAGCAGCTCTTTATTACTTGCTTGTTATTATAATCTCATTGTAAGACTGTGATGCAGGAAAAAAAACCTAAAGTCATACTTACTTGTTTTGACTAAATTAGTAAACCCCTGCTCAGACTCACCACAAAACGAAGAGGGGCTTTTTTTCTTTTTTTTTTTTTTAAGGCAGTGGAACTTAGGAGAAAGCCACTCCAAGCAGAAGGAAGAGCAGCATTTAAGTCAGCAATTTTCTCATTTAAAATCATTAATGCAGAAAATAGGAAAGGCATATGGCAGCATAAGAATTATACTTTTGCCCATTAGTTGAGTGTGCTGATGGTGCTGAGTAGCTCCTTTTGAAATGACAGTGATCAATTTTCTCGTCCCTGCCATTAAAACTCATTTCTCTGTAGAATTTTCTAGATTGCTTTCTCCACAGAAAGGTATCAGCCATGGATTTGAATTTAGCCTAAGTCATGAGAAATTGGGATCTTTTGCCTAGAGTCTCAGTAGGGAGCACAGAAGACCAGTCTTTGCCAGTGTATGACTTCATCTCCTCCGTCAAGGAAAGGATAATCCTTCCCCTCCCCTCTAGTTGTGTGTGTGCCTAAAATTCACTTCACAAGTAAACTGTTAGTGGGCAATTGATCACCAGTGTACATTAATTACAACTACATCTTCTGTAGATACTGTTTCTCACTGTAATCAGCCCCTCTGATTTACAGACCTAAATCCTAATCTTTTGCTGCAGTTCTTGCTTTATATGGTTCAAAATATTAAATTTAAACATTTTCTATACTTTCATGGTGAGTTGTTTACCCTTAAATAAAGATGAAAGATTTTAAATAAAGCAATCTTTCATCTGTGAGTCTCCAGTTAACATGCCTTAAACCATTTCAGCAGAGCTCTTGAAGTTTCCAGTGATTTAATCTTGGTATTTTCTGTAAGATTGCATTTGTCATGACTTATTTTCTTGCAAGAAAACGACACATAATTGAAGATGGATCTATTTACTGAAGATGGTTCAGCAAAGGACATGTTTTTACTCTTCTGAATCTTAGAAGTCTATTGAATTAAAAAAGAAAAAGAAAAAATATCCTATTAAAGTAATGAAAGTATGGATTATGAGTTTCAGCTTCAAGCATCTGTATCTTCTCAGGTAGTCATTTGTGTCTCTTACTTATTGATCGTGATGTAGAGATCTCAGTGGTGTATAGTACAAACCCAGTAATCTAAAATTTCCTATTTTAGGTACAATTTTTTTTGGAAGACTATTATTTACAGGAAATAGATGGAAATCATCTATTTTCCTAAACATTCAAAGAATGTCCATTGTCATTAATATTTTCTAATTTAAATAATGTTTACATATATCAAATGTAGAACTCCACTTTATACTGGGAATAAAAGATACAAGTTTAAAATGAGAGTAAAAAATTGATAATGAAAAAGTAATCCCCTTTAGGTTTAAATTCTGTAGATGTGAAATTTGAGAAAGACTTTTCTAATTACATTTCCTTTGGTACTAACTCTAGACTACGAACTTTTAAGATTTATTTCTTTGCAGTAGCACCACATTAAAAACCCCCAAGAATAAAGTGAAAGACACAGAGTCATTTTGAGCTAATACTTTGTTCTGCCTCAGAGTAAAGTTTTTATGCAACTGAGAATCAAGTAAAGGACATACTGCATTATGATCTCAGAGATTATTTCAGTCAGTAATTGCTTTGAATGAATTTCTTTACACTTCCAATGCCATAAAAACCTTCTTGACTCTCATAGTAGCAAGGACTCACATATTCAAAAACAATAGTTTTAGAGTTTGGGGGAAAAATTTGCATTTGCATTGGACAATGGAAAAACAGAAAGAAAAAACATTTATTCTTTCTTTGTTATTATGAAAGTCATGTATAGTATCATCCAGGAAAAATTTCCTAACTTTTTTACATTAGAAGAGGGCAACAATAACACTGCTCTCTGTGCTTGGCCAAAATTGCCAACTTTTAATAAATCTTAAGTATTCATAACTTGAGTCTTGCTTTAATTAGGCATGTTTAGCCAAAGAAAAGAAGGGAGATTGCTAAAACAAGTGTGTTAGTTGCTGTCTGCTCCTAATGATTTAATGCAGAGGATATTCAAATGGCTGGAGTGAAAGTTATATATTCAAAGGCATAAGGGCAATGAAGCATATAGTGGAAATAGTATGTAGTTTTTCTTCTGTGTATTGAAAATAGTCCTTTTCACCTTGATTTTGTAAAGGAGACTAATACTCTTAAAATTACTTGTGTTATCTAACAATATTTCTAATCTTCAAGTGACAAGATTTGTCAATACTTCAAAGATAAAATTGAATATTTAGGGTATTGAAAAAGAAAAGTGAGATGAACCCTAGGATTTGTACCTAGAATTTGTTTATTTGGGTATTGGATTCCCTTACTAGACCATAACTTAAGCACTTGAAAATGGAAAGGAGGCATACTTTGCATTTGCACGAGAGGTATTAAATTTCCCATTCATTTAAAAACCAGCACTATAACTTTCCCAAGAGGAATAAAAATGTTGAGGGAGTAGACTAAATCTGAAATGCTACCAATTTTTAAGCTAGAAAAAGGCTATTGCTGACTGCCAGTAATGGGGTAGCAGCAAAAGTTGATGTGATAGCATCCTCTTTGTGTTACGTTCCTGGTGACAGACCTTTTTTGGACACTTGACTGATGGTGTTTATGCCATTCCCACTACTGACACGCTGCCTGAGGTTATTTTACTTTCATGCCATTGCAATTTAACATTAATAACAGTTGAAACAGGTATGAATTGACAGTCCTGGGGAACTGTATAATTCCCACGTCAGATTCTTGTTACTGGCCCATTAATTTCAGACAAAATGTAAATGTTTCTTCTATGTTTAGGCAGGTTTTCATAATTCGTTCTTTGCAATTTAAAGAAAGTTTGAACGTTAAAGAAAGTTTGAACGTTAAAGAAAGTTTGAATTGAGAGTGAAATTTTGCCAGGCATATTTTTGAGTAATGATGTCAGCTCACTGTTGATCTGTTGGACATACTAAGACTTGATAAACATTTGTGGTATAATGAGAGCTGCTAGTCTCCAGCATGAAGTAGAATACATAATTTTTAAGAATATTTATAACTCTTCCCTCAAGGACTAATTTATCCACTGAATCACATTTTCTTCCTGCAATGGCCTTATTCATTTCTGTAGGACTAATCACAGACTAAGGTGATATACACTTCTTATTAATAGCAAAAATTGCCATTTTCATGAAGAAAAAAAAGGAAGACAAATGTCCTATAGTTACATTGGCAGTAATATGGAGCAAAGGAAATTCCTTCCTTGTAGGCTATTCATTTTCCCATAGACTCCATTTTTCAAACAAGTTGTCAGAGTTCTGTTTCTGTACGGAAGCTACTTTCTCAAGCAGCATTGCATATGGGGAACTTTACTTCTTGCTGCTTTAATGGACAAGAGTTTAATAGACAGTGACATCAATATGACAATTCTTTTAAAATACTTTTCTTGCCTTCAAAATTATTGACTTACCACTGTGCATGTTTATATTATAGACAGGACAATAGACTAGTAGCTGTGTGCTGGTTATATGTAACCTCTTATCAGACCTGCAGAAACAAATAGGGTATTTTCATGGAAATGTCAGCTTTGATATATCTCAATAAACACAGACATTTGCAGCTGGCTATTTGCAAATATAGGTACATAATTAGATAAATTATCAGAACCCTGTTCTTGATAAATCTTGCATCTCTAGATAAGTGTGGTAGGAATAAGAGTTTTAAAAGCTAATAAATGTCCTTAATAATTATTGCAATTAACTGTACTGCCCTTATGCCAACTCAAGTTTAAAATAGTACATAATTAGGAAAGTTTCTTTTTGTATATATTTTTTGTATAATACTTAGACAATAATAAAAAACTATTGCTGAAATGAAAGGTGTGTATATCTTTAAACTAATAGTATAATCAAAAATATGCATGATTTTTAATAGCTGTACTTCATTCAACAGTAAGGGTGTTGTATTAAAATGTGTAAATGACAAGTTTTTGAGGTACATGGCTCACCAAGAGTATTTTCAAAGAATAGTTTCAGACTTCCTTTAACACGTTTTGTCACTGCTAGAATATGTAGCATTTTCAGTAAGTTAATATGATTTAACAGCATATGTGGTTTTCCATCATGAGATTCCTTTGTCTTTTGGTTCAATGATTTACACTTAAGAAATAGCAAAACACTTTACTCCAGGTGAAGTATTCAAGAAAAATATGAGAAAGTTTCCTTAGAAGTAGTGTTATTTGAAACACAAGGAAAAATTCTATATATGAGTCCCACATGTCATAAGATACCTTCAAATATAATTGGTAAATAAAAAAATAATCTTAATAAACCAGTCACTCTCAGAGTTGCAGCCCATTATCTCTGTTCCTTTCTTCTTGAAAGCAAGTTTTAGTCTACATACAGAATGCTATTTATTGTTCTTTCACAATAAATAGAATGTATGTCCCCTTCATTGCTTCCCAGCTATCACTCAGTGAAAATTTGCCAAATTCATGCATAGGCAGTGTTAATCAGTAATACTTTATTATACAAAATAAGCTCGATCCCTCTGTTCCTCTGGGCAAAGATATGAAACAGCCACGTTGCTTTAGATTTCTATCTGTATTTGAGTGTGTGTGATGTGCTCTAGTAAAAGTACCCAAAGTAACAGAGATGTGGTTAAATAACATATTTTAAATATTTATAAAATCAAATTATTTTCAAATCATCAAAGGATGATCTATATCCTGATAAAGGAGAGATGGTTTCAAGGTATTATTGATTTTGATAAGAAATTACATGCCTGCTGGCAGTAGTATTATTTGCTAGTAAAAAAAAAAGAATAAAGTTGCTTCATATATTTTATGTGGTGCAGTATAATAGCACATCAATCCTGTGGGAATTCTATAATATTTTTTCTTATTAACTTCTAATTAAGCCTGAGTGATTTTTAGAAGAGATAAACTGCCACATTTTTCAGTATCGTCTTTCCTTCTTGGTAGAGAATATCAGGTCTAAATCCTACTAATTTAGCCAGGAAAGATCCTGCAGTTTCGTTCAGGGTAACTAATATTTAGTTGGATTTATTCCTCTTATAGACATCATTTGGAAGGAAGAAGAGCTAAACAATTTGTACAGCAAATACATAAAAATGTTTCAGAAATGAAGAAACTAACATTTGAGATTTATACAGTTTGACATCAGGTAAAAAACATGAAGATGTAAGTGAGGTTTTTTTATTTGCACAAGGACCCTGTTTGTTATCCCCCTCCAAAATTGTAGACATGCTATTTCCAGCCTAAATTCTTAACCTCATCACTTTATGTGGTCTGCATAAGAACGGGAAGAGGCCTGTCTCTAGGAGGTGCATATAAATTGAGCCCTTTTATTTACAAATTTGATAAACTGATGCTTATAGTGATGGAGTGGATCTCCCGAAATGGAGGGCACTGGACTGAGCAGGAGGGGTCAGCACTTCGGGGCTTTATCTCAGCCTAGAGGCATCCAACTGTGCTGGCGGCTTGTGGTGGTGGGAGATGGAATGCTGCTGTAGGGTTGTGCCATGTGAACACAGAAGGAAAACGTGAAAAACCATTGAGTTACCAGGATTCAGAAGGTGTTTGGTTAAGTCCACACACAAAATACTTCCTAAGTTAGGAGTCTGAAAACATCCCTCCTCTAGCCTTAGAGATCTAGAGGATCTAGAGGCCAGATGGAAATAGATCTAGAGGGTTTCTAGACTGTGAATTTGAAATCTGAACAGTGAATTTGAAATGTGTCTATATATGTTTCATTGTCCCTCACCCTTTCTTGGTAGAGAATGTTGTGTATAATGATTTCTTTTAAAGTGTAAGTAGCAGAAGAACACTTTTACTATGACAAATTCCTATCTCTAACACAATTTGATGACATTATTCCATCATTGCTGTTGTATCAACAAACCAACAGCATCCTGTGGTATCACCTATGTCCAAGACAGTGGTCAGACTAGGTACAGCACCACTGTAATCACCTGAGAACTGAAGCAGAAATGACACATAGCCTCGGGCACAACCTAAAACTCGGATCAGCTGCAGGAAAACATTGCCAATAGCAAGTTGAGTAAGAAGCTTACAAATTTGTTCCCAGTAATGTTTCTTGTGCAGTAAACAGTTCCTATTTAAGGTCTCTCATCTCTTTGCATTTTATCTCATCTCATGAGATTTTTATTGTAGAATTTTATAATTAAATAACAGTGAAGATAAAAATGCAGGTATTTTGATTTTATTTATAGCTCTGAAAGCATGCTTTACAATTTATCATTCAGTCCAGGAATTCAGTTATCTTAAAAGGAAAATAAATTTTTCAATGACAAGTAGCAGTTACAACTAAAAACTCTGCATTTACCACCAATAAATCTAATCTGCATGCATTAAAGAGGACAATTTTGCTGACACTTTTTTATTACTTGGTTCCATAGTAATATTTCATCTGTTTCAGTGTATGCATGTAATCAAAATAAAGAAGTAATTGAGATATCTCTGTTTTCTGACATGGTACCTGGCATTCTTAAAGATTGCTGCCATGACACATTTATGTACTGTAAATTATAATAATTTTTTTTTGGTATCATAAATAATATTTAATTTGTTACCCAGAAGCACAAGACATTCTGTAGACATTTTACAGAAGAATGGCAGGTTGCTTTATTAATGCGCATGGTGAAAGGAGAATCAGGGGTTTGGTTTTGAAAAGTGACTCACCTGCTTCTAAAAAAAAAGGTTTCGCATGTCCATCAAGGAAAAGGTAGAAGGCAATTCCCTGCAAGTAAGCAATAGCTATCAGAATGCATTAGGCAGGACTAACTCATGCACTACCTTCATACCCTTGACCTTCCAGACACATTTGTAGGTAACGTTGATTCTTCTGACAGCAGACACAAATCCTCACAGTTCTGTGGGCAGATAATTCAGTTCTGTATTGAAACTATATTTCCCATAGCATCAAGTCAATCATTTCTGTAAGACAGAAATTTTGAGTTATACAGCAGTACAATGCATGCTATAGCCTACACTTTGCAAAATATAGCCATGATCTTAGAATGCTCATACCAAGATAAGTTTCTTCTGTATGGCAGTTGGAGAATGGTCTAATCTGAGCCTAATCATCAGTGTCAGGCAGCAATAAGGCAGCAGCTTCAAATAAACTGCCAGTTGAACACTCTGAAAGGGGTTTTTTGGATCCAAACTTTCAAGACCTAGATGTAAAAGAGATAAGTAAGTATATTGTGAGACAAAACAAGAACACATAGAAGAAACAGCTTCCTAAAGCACTTCATTTGTTTGTTTGTTTCCAAAAACATCTACTGGAAATTTGCTGTGAGAATACATATAAGTTGAATTTGTAGCTTTTATGTGAGTCCTCTTTTTGAATATATATTGATGCTAAACTGGATTTATGGGATTACCAGTGCGTTTCACTTTCTTCTCAGATATTCGTAATATTAGAAAGGTTACATAAGTGTTTGTTTGCCATCATCTCATTCTACATTTTCAGTACAAGCCCTTTCAGTCTGGGTGCAAGCACAATAAAAAAAAAGTAATAAAATGCAGATTTTGTAAAATACATAAAGTGTTATATCCTGGCCATAGTCCAAGAAAAATTGCAGGCTTTATATAGAGCTATGCATTCTGTCAGCATATATGTTGTTCTGTGACACAGTTTAGGCAGAAAAGAAGCAAAAAAACAAAACAAAAAAAAAAAAAAAAAAAAAAAAAAAAAAAAAAAAAAAACATGGGAGAACTTGCCGAGATTTGCACTGTCACCTTTGTGCTACCAGCTTTGCCCATTGTTTGCCTGGCCTTCATCTATAATTGGAAGCAGATGTTGGGTAACTCAATGGCATCTCAATTCTCTTACCTGTGTGCTGGTGCCCTGTTCCTTTGCCCCATCCACATGCTGCGAGAATAGGGCAGCGTGGCTTGGGGTCCAGTTCTATCATCTATGTCCCTGGCATGAAACTGTCTCCATGGGAAAATGGGATTATAAGGTGTGGCTTCAGTTCAAAAGACCTCAGAAGTATCCAAGGAAATGGCAAACGCTGAAAGAGGGGAAGGGAAAATATACAGGAAATTTCTTCATGTATGAGTAGAATAATTTTGGAAGTAGGTGTTTGAACAAACTCATCTTCCTTCTTTTAAAAGCTGTAAAAATTTACTGCTGTCCAGAGATAAGCCTTTTCTCTCCTTGCTTCTGTCAGGGAGGCTGCATCCATGGCAGTGTTGAAAAACCAGTGTCCTGTTACCTCAATATTTTCTTTTCACCTATGAAGCTCAATGTCTTCTGTATGTTACCGATAAAATGTTCTGTCTCTTACCACTAGAAGGTGAGGATGTTGACAACCAACTTTGGGAATCTGTGTCCTGAGACAAAGACTGCAAAAAAGCAGGAAGGGTTAAGGGATACCACTTTCCTCACAACACTCTAAAGAAGCACCCCCAAAGTCTTGTGACACCAACCATATTTGGTTCTCAAAAATTCCAAAATAGGCTCTGTTATTTCAGTTGTTTGGCTGGGAACTTAGCTAGTAGACAGCATAACTCAGGAATGATATGGATCTGTTCCTGGATTATTCAAGACACTGAACAGAAGAAGGTATCTGAAGGTTCTTGGAGACCTGGAACTGCATGCTTGTCTCCCTTTCTTGTCCAGCAAATGTTTGTATGAGATCTGTGTCTAACCAGGCAAGGATTTGAGGACTGTACCAATTAGGCTTAGAGGAGTTTTTCTCAGATAAAAAAATTTCACTAATTCAAATGATTCATCATCACTAAATGCTTTGGGGTTTGCATGCAGTATTTTTCTCTCTCCCAGTTTCAGCAGTACATTGGAGAGATTGTCACAAAATTATTTTCCCAATGTCCCCAGAAAAAGGACTGAAAACCTGGCAGTTTAATGCAAACATTTCCAGATCACTGGATCCCCCTCACTGTCAAAGATGATCAGATAGAGACTGACTGTGACCATGAGGCTCAGTGAGTGTGTGGTGCTGAGCCTGCTCTCCAAGAACTTTCCCTTAGGTGAAGTCTTTCCTGCAAATAAAAGATAGTCAGGGTGGTTGCATGATTTTTCTTGGTTGTAGTTTCACACTGTGTTAGCTCCAACTTGACATTATGCATGTTTGACCGATGCCAGGGATTTCATTATGTTAAATTTGGGAAGTGGATAGGCTGAAGCTGAAGTTGAATGGGAGGATGTTGTGTTGTGTGTGGGAATTACGCCTTGTGGAGTCCACATTTTGGTGGACTGGCAGATACAGAGCTCTCATATTGCATCGATGGGAAAGTCAACTCAGAAAGGATTGGGAGGTTTTGAGTCTTCTTAAAAATGTTTCAACTAATCACCAAGTTGCCCTGAGACCAAAAGAAGGTGAACAGAACTGAAGAAATTAATTATTCAGAATACCTTGACAGACATAGTCTTTCACTACAGCAGAGAGGGAAATTTGGCATTTGAAGAGCATTTTATAACTGTTTTTTGTTTGGTCTTAGAAAAATGCTCTAACACCTTTAGAAAAAGAAATTACCTTAAGAGTTCAGAGTTCTACTAAGTATTCTACTAAAAAGCAGTAAAGAACATTTCAGCTATTATATATGAAGTTTTTGTAAATTGCATTTTTCTTTCAAGAGGGCTCACTAGAAATATACTGCCTTGAAAATTTGTTAGCTCCACCTCCTATCCTCAAATTTGAGGATGGAAGATGCAGTCCTAATAGTGTAACCCGTTTTAAAAGTTTATAAATTGAGGCAAAGAAATTATTGTGGGACTTTATGCTAATAACTCATGTTTCAACACAAACATATTGTGATAAACCTTGTCAGTCAGAAAGTATTAATTTAACTTCACACTAAAAAGTTGTGAAGTTACATCAATATTTTCTGACTGATATTTTTTTTTTTTTCAATATCAACATGAATGGATTTCTTTCTGTTTTCTCAGAGCTAGAGGCAGAGGAGTGGTGCAAGCATCTTTGCATGGAATGTCTAGGGGCCAGGCTCAATGACATAAGTCTTGGGGAACCAGATTTGCTTGCTGCTGGAGTCCAGAGAGAACAAAATGGTAAGTAACTTTTTATTTACTCCTAGGTCCATTCTTAGATAATATCCCGTTTCATCTTTGCTTGTGCTTGTTGTTGTGAGGACTTTTGCTAGTAGCTGGAAGCACATCCTTAGTAACTAAACATTTGGATGTGCTTTTGAAGCTCTAGCCTATTTTTTTTTTTTTTACAAATAAAGATTATTAAATTCCATGCCAAATAATACATATAGAGTGACTTTGTGTCTTAATTGTGTTCAGATTTCCCTGTCATGGGAAATGATGGCCATGACCCTTCTGTTTCTGGAAATGATGGCTTCTGTGCAGAGGAATAAAGCAGCAGCTGTTGTTTTGCAGCCTTTTAAGGACAGTGATGAACATACCAACAGCAATATGAACTACAAAACACATATTTGCTTTAAAATCCTACTCCTCTTGAATATTGAAGTCAGGATCATCTAAATGCTGTCAAATATGGGTGAAAAGGGCAGTGACAGATGTTAGTCAGCACTAAGCCTGAGTTGTAAGTCTTCATCTAAAGGCTATTTGGATTAGACACATGCACAGGAAGAATGCTAGTGGATGGAATAGGCAATAACAAAAGAAAATCTGTGATTACCCTGTCATTTAATTCCTATTAATGAACACGAGGGCAACACAAAATGTGCTCATTTAGTCCTCCCTAAATTACAGCTCTCAATGATTATTACTGTCTTGATGCTTTTATAAGATCCAATAGCTTTCAACAAAGTAATAACACACCCTGCCTCAATGGTCATAAAATATCAAGCCAGCTATCATTATAAACAAAATTACGTAATTAAATTATAGAATGTATGGCACTGTATTTATTATATTATTTCTCTGAACCTAATAGCACACAGCATGAAATATACAGAAATCTTTAAGGAATTCTGTTCAAAAAGCAGACATGTTGAAATGGGATTTAAAAGAAGTTCAAATGTTCATAAAGTTGTTTACCTGCTATGAGACACAGAATTCAATTTGTAGTCTCAAACTACTTAACAAAGGGAGAGCTCCTAATGTTGTAGGAAAGTGATAATGATCAGACAGCACTCAAAGCACCCCATCTGCTATATGTTCATAGGCTATAGGTATAAAACTCATCTGCATGCTACTGAAGAGAGAACTGTGTGAACAGGTGGAGGTCTTTCACAAATGTGAAAGGAAATAAACCTCGTCAAAAAGCCTGGGATGTGAAAAGAAAAGTAGTTTGAAATTTGTCAAGCTCTTTCTCCAGTGAATTCATGTACTCTCCAGCAGCTTTTGGACATAGATGCCAAATATTACATTTTATCATGTTCTTGAAAGAGATCCAGTTATATAAACATGATCTCCAGGAGGCATATTTTAGTTCTGTTGTATGAACTAGTCTTGATTCAACTGCCTTAGTCTAGAAATTAATTGCAGTGTTACCAACCAGCATATATGACCATAATTAGCACCTTTATTGTTCTAAGTAAATAAACGAAAGGAAACAAAGAGGCAAAGCATGTATTTGTTGTACAAATCACATGAATAATAATGCATGGAGGGTATCATTAGCTGCATTCTTTTAAAACAAGTGACTGAATACATATAATCCAATATTTGACGAGAATGCTCTGCTAAATCATTAGTTACAGTATCTCAAACAAGTAATTCTGATACCTATCCTCATCCTTCCCTCATCCCCTTGATGCACAACTTTGCATTTTAATAAGCATGTTTGAAATTCAAAGTTGTCTTGTTCAGAGGCAAAACAAATTCTGTTGTGGATGTCTTTTAATCAACTTAGAAGGAGGAAAAAGTGCAGAGATTCTTACTATAGGTATGAAATTTGACATTTTGTCCATTTATCTGTGCTGTAAGAACCTGCAGTTGCACTCAAATTCCTGTAGCAGATTTCTTCAGTTGAGTGGAACCATGCCTTCAGTTTACACTGGTTATCTTATCCTGCAAACCTGGCAGTGTCATTCCCCACGTGACAGTGTTATTGAGAAGGTGACTAGTTCCAGGGTGGAATCATTTGTTGATTTGGGTGACATTATTTCAGATTTTTAGTTTATTTCCTTGCATTTTGCCCATATGCAGGTTTTACACACACATGCTATCAAAAACAGTAGTTCAAAAGATACCTCAAAAACTTTTGAAAGTGTACTGAACTTTTGCTTATAAATATTCTTGTTGAGCTTTTGTTGCCCTGAAACTGAAAGGTCAAAGTTAATTTTACAACTGAAAATTCATGGACAGTGGCTATGTGTATGAAATGTCTAAAATCTTTCTCTTTGTGAAAATAGCATCTGTGTCACTCTCTGGGTAATTTTTATTTTTTTGTGTTACATAAAAGCTGAATACCAGAGTACTACCTTTGTACTACCTTTCATTTCTTTAAAACATATTGCAAGTGTGTCAACTTCATAGAATTTCTCTTGAGTTAGTTCTCTTGAGTTAGTCAATTTATTGAAACTGAGATGTGAGAATACAGTTTGTAAAACATGTAACAGAGTCTCACAGCCTCAGCATATAGTTTTATGCAAGTTCTGTTGCCTGACCTATACAAAGGCTTTCTTTCACGTCACTGAACAAAAGATTTCTTATTGTTTGAGCAAGACCATAGAGTCTAAAAAATATTATAGTGCTAATGGGTTTTCAGTTTTGGATGTTTATTTTTTTTCACTTTTAAAGGCTAAAAGACACTGAATAGTGGTGTCATACTGTTCAGATCTCTATGATATAACAGGTGTTAATACATTAATCCCAAAAGAACAGGTGTATTAAGCATTAATTGCATCCCATTCCCCTGAGGTTTCTTCAAATAGTTACTTTTCACTAAAGATTTTCTGAAAAGTGTAAAATTTGGTAAAGATACTTCTTCGGACTAGAAAAGCTAACCTAATAAGGTGGGTTTTTTTTCATTAACTGCTTTACCTTTTCCAAAAGATAATACTTTTAATATGCAGTGTTCTTCATGTGTTCAACTACTTCTCCATTCTTGTTCTTAAAGGACATTTTAATGCTGTAAGGGTGTTCACCAAACATATCAGATAAATAAATTGGCTGTCTCTCAAAAAAATCCCCAACTTTCTGATGTGTAGATTTGTAGTTTCTGGTGTGACCACCAAAGCCACTACCCTCAGTTTGAAACATTTGAAATAATTTCTCATAATTGCTATTGTTTATGCCCTGGGGCCACTAAAATTGCTACCTGCTACTTCTATTTTTATACACAAAAAATTAAATTTCAGAAAATACTTGGTAAAGAAAATCTGCACGGTTTCTCACATTTGTTTAACACATTTTTTTAGTATTTCTGAGCCTGTTTATCCCCCCAGTCTCGCACTTATGGTCCTTCTGAGATGAGCTTTAGATTTGAGAAGGGAAGACACTTGATTCTCTGTGGCAGGAATGGAACAACATGGTTTGCAAACAAAATTGCTCCAACGGCTGGCAAAACTCTTGTTTGGTGTGCAAAGGCCGTACAATCACAAGGCAGACCTGTCACATGACAATAGAAATCTAAGGTACCTGAAAGAGGCATTCTTTTATAGCTCTGGTTGGTCAGTACGTGCCAGTGGGGTCTGTTTCAGCATATTTGAGATGTTGTTTGAGCCTCCAGCACCGAGCAGTTCTGCAGTGGTGGCAGCAAAATGAGGCAAACTGTAGAGCTGCCCTGCTTCTAGCAGAGGGCTCTGCTGCTGTGTCTTGTAGGAAGGATAGAGAAGACATCTAAGCTACTCTTATGCGAAGCACATCAGTAACAGGAAGCTTCTCACTGGATTTCAGCTCCATTATTGCTTTCCAGAAGTATTACCACAACTCTTGCTGTGCAAACTCTGCTGCAGAAAATGACTATTAGGTGGTTTTCTTTAGAAATTTAAGGCTCACAACTAATGGCTGCTTAACTTGGAATGATGCACAAATTCCAATTAAATTGAGATGTGAAATGAAGCTTCTGTTGCTCTCCAGCCATTTTTCCTTCTCTCCTGCAAATCTAAGTGATTTGTTGGTGTACCTCAGCCCTATAGCAGCAACCTTGTTTCTGTTCAAATTTCTTTTCACACTGAACATGGTCTCTAGCATTTAGTAACTTCCCTTTAGATTATTTGCTGAAAAATTAAAATACAGTATGAAAGCAAAAGCAGTAGAGGCCTCACTTCAGAATCCTATTCAGGTAATTTATTTAATATAATGGCAGTGAAGCTTTATATGCAATGATAAGAAAAGTAATAATACACAGTTATAACTCCATAAAAGAAAATCTGGACTAAGCTGGATTTGATTACACTGTTGACAAGTCTTCTAAGCAATATGCTGTGATTCTTTCATGCACATTTCATAATCCTTAGGATTCTCAAGCTGCTGCTAGAAGTTGTGAAAGTAGAGTGTTGACTTCATTTGGAAGAACTGGAAGCTTCCTTTCCAGCTCTCAATGCATTTGGAAGCATTTGCAATACACCCCAAAATGTAATGACAAAAACAAATTTTGGGGTTTTGGGGTTCTTTTTTAATTTATATTATCCCAGGTGATGTCATATCTAGAATTTCTCCATCTCACAAAGGATAGTATGTCCAATGTGTCACTATTTTCATTCTTTATAAAAGGAAGCAATTTGAAAGATGTCATCCAAATGGACAATATACAATAACAGACTATATTTAATGTGAAAAAGAAATCAGAATATTCAAGATAATATTGGTTAAAAAGGCATTATATGTAGACTATTAATAAATTCAATTTTTAGGAGCAGGTGCATCTCTTTGGGGAAGATTCTATTTCTATCAGTTTTAAATACTAAATAATAGCACTAAAATAGTTGAATACTTGTACTAAATAATTTTCTATTAAATGTTTCTTGTACTAAAACATTTTCTATTAAACTCTACTTGTAAACTTGATGTAAAACTTGAAGAAAATGGGCAAATGTTAAAATGCAAATTTCTAAACTGAAGAAAAGGCCAGATCCATCCTTTGCTGCTATATCTTATTTACTCCTAACTCAGTCCTGTGATATCAATATGAGGCTTTTTAATTATGTGTTTTGAGGCTTTAATTTAAAAAAAAAAAATTACTCCATGATAAATCTAATTTTTATTTTCAAAGTCTGGAAAATTTTGAAAGATAATTGAATTTTTGCTTTTCTCCCTGCCTAATATTTAAATTAGTATTTAATAAAATTACTTTCTTTGTAAGGTTTTTGTTCTTTCATTGGTCTTCCACAGGAGCAGCAGTCTTGCTTCCTGGATTTTAATTGCAAGAAACTCATTAATTCTTGTTAGTAAAAATGTAGCTTTTCATAGTGAACAACGTCCTTGAATCCTCAGAAGAGGATTATGAGGCATTTCTTTGTGCTACATATTGAGATTACAAACGACAGCCAAAGCATAGAGACTTTGCAATTACATTCACAGAGCTGACTTGTTTTAGGGCATTTTCTAGGGTCTGTAGGATATCTATAATTTAATACATAAAAGCACTCTGCATGGTTTTTTATTCATCTTCTGTTATCTGTAATCCATTTTTATACAATAGGTTTGTTTGTTGGTTGTTTGTTTTTGTTTTTTTTTTTTTAAATCAGTGAAACACAGACAATTTTATTCAGAAAAGGAAGGTGTTTACAGTTTTAATGTTAATCCAGTGAGACTTCAGATTCTTCTACTACTTACCACTGAAACAATTTGAAGTATTTACCTACCTTTATATTTTTATTGAGATGCTTACATTTTTAATGAATGCAAAGCAGAATATTCATAAGCAAAGGAAAAAAAAATTCTTCCGAAATCCTGGTTCCTCACTGCATACAGCAGAAGGGAAACATTCTAATAGCCCTGAGATATGAATAAACACAAAATGCTGCACCTTCCAGACTTTAAGCTCTCTTTTCACCTGAAAATTAGCCACAGTTGGTCAGCAGCAAAAGTTTCACAGGCGGAGGAGTTTCTTTCACATATAAATTGAATATTTGCTTTCAAGTCCTTTACTTATTTTGTAGGTGCTACCAACTTGGCTGTCACCTTCTGTAAGTAATTTTTTACCCATCATTAAAGCTGAAATGAAACCAAGCATCTGGACTGCAAGACTGCAATGTCATCTGGTCGGTTTTCCAGCTGGGACGATTTAACCAATGGAATCCAGTGATAAAATGGCAGCATCAGGATCACTGGGCTCCCATCATTTTGCTCCCCCCAGTACAGCTGGAAGGCCAAGAGCATTTTGGAGTTGCTGCCAAGTCTCTGTCTCAGTCAATATGCTCATTTTCATAAAGACTCTTATGCTCCTATGGCCTGGAAAGCATTATTAAATGTCATATTCTTGCCAAAGCCCAAATGCTAAACACCTTTACATGCACTAAGTGTATGATGAAGCATTGCTCTGCTTATTCAAGGAGATGGGAAAGAGCAGTCACATTAAGTGAAATAATAAGTGTAGCAATATATCAACATTTTTTCTCATCCTTGCTCCCCTATTCCCTGAACTTTGCTCTCACCTGTTCAGAGAAGGGTGATAGGAATAGGAATCCTGGGTGCTGAGGAATTGTTCCTGTTCAGTCCCAGTCTTATCTTGCCCAAAACATCACATCTACTTGTTTGGTTTCTTCCATCTCCCTACTTTCTGGGTCCCTTATTAACTTCTATTTGCTGAGTTTTACTAGCCAATGGATTGTTATTATCTCATCCTACTCATATGCAGATGGTATCTGAACCAAAGAGAAGCAAAATAACCTATTCAATGTCATTCAGAAGATTTGGTGTCAGAATTCAGCTGGGATTCCCAAATCTGGCCTATGGTGAATGTTTGGTTTTGTCTGGATAAGTTTAAGGGCAAAACATGCCACTAAAGATGGAATGACTGTATTGTCATTAACTAGATACCTGCTCAAATATTTTCTGAAATGAAAAAATTTGACCCTGCATGTTAATTAATAAAACCATTTAATAGAGTCTACACCTTTCCATGTCCTCAGCTGCCCCTTATTCAAAAGTGTCGGTTTTGTTCCAAAAGTAAATCTATCCATCCTCAGTCTTCTCCAGCACATATGTTTGTATGCTTGTTTTTCTTGCCAATTTGATTCAGTTCCAAGGGTGCTATGTTTTGCCCTGGAGCTGATGTTCACTTTAATCAGACATACTTCCTTTAATCCCTGACATCTCACCTTAGACACTGACCTCCCATGCAAAGTCAGCAAATGTCTCCTGACAGTTTGAGGATACCATATGTCCTGGATGCCCTTCATACAATAATATCCTCAAACACATCAGAGAAGTTGAGCATTTCATGACTAACCTGATAACATCTAAAGCAAGTTGAAGTATTTTGTGCCTTCCACACAGCAGTTTAATGTTAACTTCAAAAAATAATTGTACCTTTTCATTTTCTCTGCTGTCTGAGGCATTCTGTTGATGAAGATGGGGGAAGATTTTCATTCTCACATAGTAACCCCATCCCCCATAGATACACTGTGTTATTTCGTGTCATGCAAGAGAGAAAGAGCTGACAGGCCAGTTACTGCATCTTGCTTTCAAATAGATGAGGGAAGTGGCAATAACTGACAGCCCAGCAATGCAAAGCTGGAGCTAATATGTGATAAAAGTACACCTGCCCAGCTGCGAGGATTTCTGCGTGATGATCCCAATGACATATGGATACTGAAAGGATGTATATACATATTCATAGATATAGATATAGATATATAATTGCATTGCAAAGTGAAAGTTATCTTGTTCACCACCATTCCCTTCCCAATACGGTCTTTGACCCATTACTCCCAAGTGTGAGTCCTTCCATTTAGTTTAGTAGGCATTACATTACACCCCTGCCCCATGCACTCCTCTGAGCCTTAGGGGAAATTCTCCTCAGGGATCTCAGCAGCCTCTGCTAATCTACCTCTGCTGTGTGTCACAAGACTTTCACAAAATATCTGGGGTTTCACACATGGGATCCTAGTCATAAAATTAAACTTTTAGGGCTAAAACCCATTAGTGTGACTAATGAGAACTTGGGCCTGGGAGAAGAGGTTGTGACTAAATGAATGAATTGAGGAGCCATTAATAGGACAGAATTAAATTGACTGAAACAGAACAACATTGAGGATGGCAAGTTTGCTTATAGCTATGCAGCAGTTTTTATTGCTCAGCCAGCAATTTCTCTAATTCTTCAAACTTTTGCCACTTCATTCACACACACAAAATCACACACACTCGTAACATATTTTATATTAACTCATTTGCAATATTTTAACTGTTTTGTCAAAAACATATATATATATATATCAAATGTTTAAAAATTAGAGACACAATGCCTATGATAATGAATTTCAAACAGAAGAGAAAGCTAATTTTGAGTGTTGCAGTAAATTTCTCTCACTTAAATTTAAATTCCTTCCTAATTTTTGTGAGGATACTGTGAGAAAATTCAGTTTAATCCACCCTTTTTACCCTTTAATCCTTTTCACTTTATCAAGTAATTAGAGGCAATTTTCCTATCAGTTGTCCCTCTAAAGAACATTTTCCAAATATTGTTATTGTATAAGCATTGCTCAAGCTTATACTTTGTTCTTACCTTTTTTTGACAACACCTTCAGGCAGTAGAATTGACATTTTGCATTTTTACCCATTTCAAAGATGAAAAAAAAACTGTGACAGGAAAGTTGTGAATGTACTGTACTCTCCCATATGATGCTATTAAGCACTAATATTGCAATGCATGTAGTGTTAAAATATAGGCTGGCACTTCCAACTGTACAACCAGAAATTTAACTGAGTTTTTCATTCTTTGTAGAAGCTACTCATAGAAACATAAGTTATTCTTAAAAGAAAATTGCATTTTTATTTAAATTTCTCTTCCTAATAAAGTTTACTTGCTTCCATATGAGGTAATGGTGTTTTAAATCACCTTGGTTTTTTCCTTTTTTTTTCCTTTTTTAATTTTTTTTTTTATTGCTTATTAAATCCCATGCAATCCAGGCACTTCAGAAAATTATTAATGCCCTTGACCTCCTACTGCAATAAGTGCACTTTGCAAGCAAAGTGCAGCTGATAGTGATTGATGTCATGACCATAATAATATATCATGTTGAATCAGATGTTTCAAGAAAGCAAGAGATGATTAAAATAGTTATTAATTTTGAAAATACGAATTACTTTAGCAAATAAACAGAAACAATGCAAGGAATGTAATTATTTACAAACTTCAACCAGTAAGCTTGGATTTGTAATTTCAAGGACAGCTTTTCTAAGAGGCAATGGCTGCACATACGTATTTTGCCAGGATACCTTCAGTTCTGTTCTTTGAGAGAGGAGTCTCTGTCAAGTTCTCATCATTGAGGATTTTGATTTTTAAAGAGTCATGGACCTTAATGTGAGGGTAAAAAAGGACTTCAGTAAAGTTGCTGGGAACACATGTCCAAGAGGACTGTGTAGATAATCTGTGAAAGATGTTTCACACTGCTGCATCATTTATAAGGGAAACAAAATGAAGATGATTCTCCTCTTACTCCTCTCTTATGCACTAGCAGGACTGCTTCAGTATCTCAGTGGATCCTCATCTCTGTTAAAGCCAGAAATTTGGCTTTGATTTCTGGATCATCAGAACTAAAGACTTTATTTCATTGGTTTTTTTCCCAGTATAAATCTTACTTTAACCTGTGATGTCTTACTTTGTGTTTTTTTTCCAGAACGATTCAATGTATACCTTATGCCTACACCAAACTTAGATATCTATGGGGAATGTACAATGCAGATCACACATGAAAACATCTATCTCTGGGACATCCACAATGCCAAGGTCAAGCTGGTCATGTGGCCTCTGAGCTCTTTGAGGAGATATGGACGTGACTCAACGTGGTTTACATTTGAGTCTGGAAGGTAAGAGCTAAGGAGATGCAAAAAAAGGAATAAATGAAAAATGTCGGGTTTTTTTTTAATAAGCAGTCTGATAAGTTAGATATGCCTCTCCTTATAAAGCAAGACAGAACACATGGCCTCTCCAAAGACTTCCCTTTGCTGAATATTACTTTTCAATATATCCAGGCCAGTGTTTGAAATAAACGTTAATATGTCTCATATTAAAAATGAGCTTAAGCTCCCTCTGACTTTTATTTAACTGTGATTGAAATGTCATTCTTAAGGTTTATGAGTCTCACTGTGCTTAAACACTAGTGTGGTATGATTTGAGTACTTTTGATGTAGAAGAAATTAATTCTGGATCATGGAAATGGCTCATCACACAAGTATGAATGGAATAACTTCCATTACAGTGGATATTACTCTTTTTGGATGTTCCTGATGACTGATTGCCACCCTGGAGTATAATTACAAGCAGGAATACAGAGAACACTGTGAACCCATAAAAAGGCTAGCTCATTTTCCTGCCTGCAGCTTTAATACTCATTGCCATTTCCATCTTCATATCAGTTTTAAATTTCCATAGAGCTCTGTTTTGTCTCTCTTTAATGCATTTCATATCTTGTCATTGGGTTCACTACCTTTTCTGCATTTCTGCACAAAAATAATTCTGCGTTTAACTCTCCCTCTGGTGGTGTTTCAACTTGTATTTTATGGTTCTAGACTATTTTTTTTATAGCTTGGTTTGGGTTTTTTTGTGGGTCATCATACTCCTTTATGAGGAGCCTGAATTTTCTGAAACAATCTGTGAAATTACAGGTATCTCTACACTCTTTGGTTAGACACACTGTCTTGTTAAAAAAATCTTTATATGTTTACTTTTTCAATACTATTAACAAATATTCACAAAAGTACAGTTTGTGATCAGAAACAAAACCATGGATCGCATGGACCCTACTGTCTAAGGGGATAGTGGCCAAAATTTCTCTGCCATTTCTATAGCTGAGTTACCATTTTACCAGTAATTTGTATATCCAGAATGCTGTCACAAGACCATTTTGATTCTGTGTTAGTTTTCTGTGATGAGTTCACATGAAGGCATCACTGGAGTTTTTAATTTTTTTTTTTTTAAATAGCAAAAGTTGACCCATGTTTCAACTTGATTTCAATGATTAAGCTGAGGGGCTTATTCAGATATACAATTTTAGCATGAATTAGCATTTCAAGCCTCCTACAGTATTTTAATTCCATTTCAAGCCTCCTACAGTATTATAATTCCATGCTAGTATCTGAATATCATCTGCTCCTACAGCCCATGAACCATATGACCTGATGAAAAGTGGATTGTTTTCCTGTGTTTTATTATTATGAGATAGCTGTGCCTTTATCTGTCATGCTTTATTGTCTTTGATCTGATTCCTCCCTTTTTGCTTGCTTGGGAGTACTTTATCTATCTGATTTGAAAATGCATAGAGGTAAAAAATAGGGCTAGAGAAAAGTTTTTATCTTCAATAACATCTGAAGGCTATGTAGGGCAATAATAGCACTCATTTTAAAATCTGTTGTTGGTTTGCTTGGGGTTTTATTTTATTTTTTAATCAACAAATCATCTTTCTCATCTTTCTCAACATTATTTTCTTTGTCCCCTGATCTGCTAGTACCTTAATACAATAAATTCCTGATGCATGTTGTTGTATCAGAAGTGAAGCACTCATCCATGTTTTATGAGAATGTTATGCAGTAAAAGTGTTGTTGCTTTAATTTTTCCCTAAGGCTTAAATATTAAATGTAGGCAATTGCTTTAAAGGAAATATTTTTGAATAGGTTATTATGTTTTAGTGTGTTTTAGCAGATATCCAGTATATGTGTATGTGGTTTGCATGAACATTTGAAGCTCAGTTTTATATATTTATATTACATCCTGAGTTTTGGTATTACTCTGTTTAAAAAAATAAATCCCTTCAATAACATAAATTGACATATTCACAAAGAGATACTATGTTAAATAAATTGATCAGAATTAAGCTTTTTTACAAATTTATCTTTTAATAAATATATTGCTTTTCATTTAAATGGAATATGAATTTGGATGTATAAAACTAACTGCTCAACTGCGCAATTTGAAGAATGTCTAAAATATGGGAGGAATTAACTCAGATTCTTTTAATCTGTCAGATTTTTCTGTTTAGCTTTGCACTGAATTGGAGTAAATGTGTCTTTGCACTATCTATGAAGTTAGACTTGTCCTTATGTTTTTTATTATTTATTGAACCAATGAAAGTAAGTATTCCTTGCTCAGACATTACCTTAATCTGTGTTTTTGTCTATCCAAACCCTGCTGAGATATGGGGAAAGAACCATTTGGTGTGGCTTTGTTCAATGATGGATGGAGAGATTCTCATTACCTAAAGTACCTGATTAGGGCTAATCCCATGAAATCTCTTCACCTATCAGAAAGCAGTCATTCACAACTCCATTAGGCACTACAATAGCTTTGTGTGGATTAATGCTGTTTATCTAACACAGTAAATGGATCAGAGCACATGAGGTAGAGCATAGCTTTTATGTTTTTAACATCTAGGCTTTCCAACTAACCAGTCTTGTTCTGGATCTGGGAGTTGTGCTGGTTTTGGAAGGGTTACTTTTCTTCACAGCAGCTGGTATGGGGCTGAGTTTGGGATTTGTGCTGGGCACAGGTTAGTAACCCAGGGATGTTTCAGTTATTGTTGAGCAGAGTTTGAGCAGAGTTTGCACAGAGTTAAGGACTTTTCTGCTCCTCGCTCCACCCCACCAGCGAACAGGCTGGGGGTGCACAAGGAGTTGGGAAGGGACACAGCTGGGACAGCTGACCCAAGTGACCAAAGGGACAATCCTATAGCATATGGCATCGTGCTGAGCGTACAAAGCAGGGGAAAGGAGAAGGAATGGGGGAGACATTTGGAGTGATGCCGTTTGTCTTCCCAAGTCATTGTTTTGTGTGGTTGAGAGTTTTCCTGGGAATGGTTCCTGTCTGCCCATGGGAAGTGGTGAATTAATTCCTTGCGGCATTTTGCATGTGCACAAGGCTTTTACTATACCTCTTCCAATGTCTTTCCTCACTTTTACCCTGACGATTCTCTCCCCCATCCCAGAGGGGCAGTGAGAAAATGGTTGTGTGATACTTTGTTGACAGCCAGGAATAAACCACAACAGGAGTTTCAATGTTTAATCATCAATGATTCACAGGATTTCCGTAGCTTATGGATGTATATAATGTGTTCAGACACCTCATTCTCCTTTTTTGGATATTGGATACATTGGAGGCACTGTGGAGTTGACCTGCATGGGGGCACTTACTTCTCTTCAAACTTTTGGAAGTGCTGCTCCATGTACATGGGCTAAATTAGTCTTTGGCTCTGATTTTAAGCCTCTGAAATGGGAGGTGTGTCCTTACGGAGCTGCCCATGCTAACTGTCCAGATGAAGTTGCTCTTAATTTGCAGGGGATTGCATTAAGTACATGCAATTTAAGAAACGGGCCAGAAAAGTAGTAAAACAGCTACAGGTGAAACATTTCATCATCCTGATCAGGTGTGAAGACATCCTTTTCAGTCTCTTGTCCAAGTTACAGGATTCATTTTGCTGATGTTGTCAGCCAATCACCACTAAAAAAAATAAAAAAAAAAAAAAGTCCTTACCATAGTAAAGGCCATAAACAATGTTTAAATTCCACTCTCTGGTAACTACAAAAGGCAATTGTCTAAGCTTTGCTTTTAGCAAAACAAGCTGTCTGAAGCATCTTTTTAGGACCATAAGAGGAGACTCCTAAGAATTCAAAATTAAGACACAGAGAAAATTAAGCACATATAGACTCCTTGTTCATTTTGAAATGCTTTTTCTTTCACTTTAATTTTGTCTTTTACATTATTTTCTATGTATGGAAGCTGTCTGGTCAAGTGCATTAACTGGCCAAAAGTATAAAAAAAAAAAGAAAAAGCTGAAGTCAAGTTAAACATGGTGAGAAAATGAGGGGATGGGATGTGGAAGCTCCAGCCAAAATTTGTCAAATTTTGTGAATTTCCAGCAGAGACTTTGAGGTAGAAGTTTTTTCTTGGATTTCTGAAAGCAGAAGGAGCCACAAATCTATTACATACTCTTTTTTTCTGAAATACATTTTCTTTTACTTTGTAGACGAGATGTTGAAATTTAAACAATTTCAAGTATTTCCAAGTAATTAATGCTGTGTATTCAAAGAGACTTATTGAACCACACTAAAATTTTCCTTCTTTATTTGCCTTTGATTTACTTTTTTTGTTCATCAGAGAAAATTTAATGAAATGTGGTCTTCTCTATCACTTCTAAGATCTGGAATCTGTTTCTTTGGTTAAGAAAAATATTAAGCTCAAGCATTACACAGTGGTGACATGAGAATTTCTCAGATTTTTTTTCCCAAGACTGATATATTCATTTTCTCTGTGGTACATACACAGATGCTAGGGTTATCTGAAGCAGAGAGTTCACTGTTTGCTCCGGGCACTACATCTGACTGAAATGTTTCATTTGCCTGTCAGTCCTCTGTGGTGGTTTTTGGTGTTAATATGAAATGTATTAGTCAATTAACCCTTAAAGCTCAGTCACAGGGAACATGCTCTTTTTTGCTTATATGGGAGGAGGCCCCTTATGCATGTGCCTTGTGAGACTGCTGTCATGGTACTTCATACACGGTTGTACATGTCTGAACCTCCCTGAAGACAAGCCTGCAATTCCTGATTGCTGGTGGATTATCTAAATAGTGGATTAAGTTTATCTATCCTGGGTTTATGATAGAATTATAAATCATATATTTTAAATCATTCTAAATATAATTAAAAAACATAAGCTGGTGATAGAATTTGTGAGTCATTTTGGTTTGAGCAGCAGTATGAGCACTTGTGCAGCTTCAGTAGATAATTTATCATTTCACATAAACATTAGCTCAGAGCTCTCAGTATCCCACACTTTAAATAGTTAAGTTTGCTATGATCTTTTCCTTCTTTTACACCTTTGTGATATTTTCAAAAAGCCAAATTACCCATGATATAAATTTTCTGTGGTTTTATGTTTCCTCATGGTCCCTTCACTTCTTTCTCATATCCTTTCCACAAGTGGCATATATCTCTAAAATCTGAAAATAAAAAACTTTCTTGAAAAAGAAACATTAATCTCTTTTATGTATCCTACCATGGCTTTTTTCTCAGTAATGACACAGCTCTAACTTTAGGAAAAGTGGCATTTCTTAGCACTGAAAAGGTTTCATTAGTTCCTGTTACTTAGCAGTGCCAAGGTTATACTGTAATATGTTGTAATTGTAGTTCCATTCCTACTTTTTTCCGTTCCAGCTCTCAGTTTGTCTCTTGCCAAATTCCTGACCTGGAATAAGTTCTGTGTTAGTCATTTTATTCACTTAAACGCTACTTAAAAAGGAGTTGAGTGTTTAACTCATCTACAGGACTCTTACTCTGGTTTTGATCATGGTACCTAATCTAAGCACTGTTTTACTACCAGAAGCTAATATAGCTCATTGTAAGTGATTTATAAAGTGCTCATTGCATTTTCTCCCTGCCAAGGCTCCTCTCGGACCGCTCTAGCATTGATAAGTCAGAGCAAGTTCCACCAAAACTCACATAGCAATGAAATTCTTCATCATATAATTGACCAAGGGAAGCAGAGAGAAGAAAGGGTTGCATTGTCCCTTCTAAAGCATTCTGCTTTATCTAAACCCTTTTATTGAAAATTTGCTCATGATATGCAAACCTACAATGATTTTCTCCAGCTGACAAAGAATGCCTGAGCCATTTCACTTCACTGTGAAAGCTAATTTTTATGAGACAAGCAATAGCATCCTAAAAAGAACTATATTGAGAGAATTCCCTTTTTTAATTTTAACAGATGTAGATTGAAAAGTCAGCGACTCTTAGGACAGAGCACCAAGCTTCATAGATTACATTGTGTAGCATAATAATGAATAAATTTATAAATACTAAATTGATAGCAATGAGCACATCACTAGCTAATTAAATTCAGCACTGGCCAAGCAATTTCCTTATGAAGTTGTACTGCATGAAAGACATGCAGTTAGAAAAACAATCACCCAAAGTTTGTCCAGTGAACACAGCAGATATGCATCTCAGAAGGAAAGCCATCATCTCTGAGGTGTCTGTAGAAGTGGGTTATATTTACAGATCACAGAGGGATCAGTGTGAGTTGTCAACTCATCACCAGCTGTCCAATATAGTTTATTTCAAATGCTGCAAAGCTTCTTAATGGAATCAATAAGAATGGTGTTGTGTTTGACTAGAGTATTAGCAGACAGCATGTTAAGTTCCTCCTATGATCTTGGCATAACATGAGTTGTACCTTTCTCCCTAATTTGCTTTCTCCCTTCATATCACAGTCGAATTAGGGCTTGTTTGAAAATATTTTGAGACCAGCCACCATTTAGCTTTCAAGAGGTTCTACATCCATGTGTGAGCCCAAAAGATTTATTTACTTACCATATTCTAATAGTCTCTTTTTCATACCTATGCTCTCCTGTAGGCATGCATTGTTGGATTAATATTCCTGAAGCTGAATATGGCTAACAAGGTTATTGCTGTGTAATGTATGAGTGCAGAAGAAGCAGACAAAATAATTCATACATTCTTAATCACATTAGGATTAATTTATTGTTTCGACTCTGCATTTTAACCTTTGAATTACACAGTCAGCAACAGCAATAATTAATCTCATATGGCAGGTCTGGATAACTTGAAACATCCCAGCAGCAGGTCCTTTTATCTCCAAGAGGCATAATAACCCTTAACTTCTTACCAGAAAATACAGGAGGGCTAAAATAACTCAGATTTGAAACCCAAAACAATTTAGTCAAAAAAAAAAAAAAAAAAAAGTATGTCAAAACAAAGCTTTTAAATACAAAATACTAATAAATTTTGCAATGTTCTTCATTTAATATATAGATACCATTTACAATAAAAGTGTCTGTTTTAGCACTGAAACTCTGTTGCAACTCTCCCCCAGCAAGGCTATTTGCATGAGCTAATTAAAAATGCTGAAACTTGACACCTAATTTTCTATACAGACAGTGGAAGAGTGTTAAATGCTTCACAAAGGGCAATCCAGAAGGATTTTGCACGGAGAACCATGTAGCCAGCAAGAATGCTAAGCACAAATAAATCCTTCTTTTCTCCAAAGCTTATGAATGTAGGATCATCAGTTGAGGAGGAGGTTTGAAATATCCATTATGCTAGGGCTGTGTACTGTACAAACATAGAAGGAAGTAATCAAAATGCAAAAGTTGGAATTTGCACAACAAAAGAGCCTTGTTCATGAATATGTAGGAACCCGTGCAAACCCGTGCTTGCACATGCACAGCGAGCACACGTGGAACATTGCAGAAGCATTAAGGGGCACGGTTTTGTACATTTGTGGCCTTCATTGGTTGTCAGGAACTCTGGTTCCTCTGCTGGCATGTAGGTTTATTCCAAAGGTCATTTTAGTGTTGAACAATTTTCTCTTGTATGTCAGATACAAAAGCAATTGCAATGGAAGTTTTATTCTTCTCTCAGGCTTGAGTCTTCATTACAATGAAATCATGTTGAGTATAGCTTGACTGCTCTTGAACTGAGAAAGCTACTTTAGCAGGCTGGTTTTGGAAGGTTTTGCCTAATATCTGCCTGATTTCCCTTGTTCTTTCAGGCAGTGTTGATTCCTTGTTCTCAGAAATAATAAACTCACTTATAGGTAGTAGCTGAGGCCACTTGGTCTGTCCAGCCTTAGAGGAAAGTGAAGGGAGACCTCCTTGCAGTCTTCAACGTCCTCACAATGGAAAGGGAAGCGACAGGTGCTGATCTCTTCACTCTCACGACCAGTGACAAACGAAACAGGATGAAACTGATTCAGGAGAGGATTAGGTTAGATATCAGGAAAAGGATTTTCACCTTGAGGGTGCTGGAACAGGCTCCCCGGGGAAGTGGTCACAGTGCTAAGCCTGACAGAGTTCAAGAGTTTGGATAGTGCTCTCAGGCACATGGTGAGTCCTGTGCAGGGCCAGGAGATGGACTCTATGATCCTGATGGATCCCTCCCAACTCAGCATATTTTATTATTCTATAAAATACCTACTGGCATCTTTTTGTTTTGCTTTATTAAGATGCATTTCTGGAAAATGTGGGTACCCAGTAACTTCTTTACTTCCAAAAGAGGTCAGTAGAATGTTTTTGGCCATTATTGTCAGTCACAGATGGATAGCAGTTCCAGAAATACTTCTGTGTTCTGGGCATAGTAATCGTGCAAGAGCAGAAATTCTAGCTTAGAAATTTCCATGGTGATTCTTTTCTTCAGTAGCTGTGTGCTAACTTTTCATTAGCAAGTTGAATGTCCTTAACAACAAGAGCTTTATATGTATGTAAGTTATATATACACACATTTCCCAACATACTTATGGTATATGTGATCTCATGGCACCCAAGGCTGCGTTGGAATGTATCAGTAACTGTGGAGGTTACTAACTTTTTTTTTTTTAAATCGGTGCAGGTCTGCTTACATTTTTTGCTTTCAAAACCAATCAATAATCATTAAAATAATATTTCCATATATTGATTAATTAATTATCAATTTCATTCGTTATGTCATTGATTAGAAAAAATCTGCTCTTTCATAAAAAGCTATTGATAATTAAAACCAAGACAATAATATTGAAAAAAACACAAATTGAGACAACATTAATTTGCAAACCAAACAATTTTCTTGAACTGGTGAATAACTAGGATGTTTCTGTTAAAACATTTAAAACATGGTATATAATTCTGATAATATATATTTTTCACAACTTCCCAACAGCTACACCATTAGTAAAATCCAAGTTACTTTTTGTGACCTTTTACTACTAAGACAAATACACACACACACACAGAGAAATATCTTAATAACATGTGTAAAGTAATATAAGTGTTTTCTTCCCAAAATATGTATATAAGTAAATATGAAGACCTGAAAGAACTATCCAATTGACCATTCATGATTAATTGTTTTAATTTTTTACGTAGTGCCTGAATACAAATCCATGTGCTAAATTTCAAGGTATTTTTTCACACAGCACTTCACTGAGGAGAAAACAAGGCTAATAATTGAAAGCCATGTCACAGCCCTCCTAGCATTACCATATTTTATGCCCCCCTCAAGTGTTTTATTGTAACTAAATGTCCTCTCACTCTAATTTAAATTAACTAAAGAAATATTAAAATATTGTCACATAGGAGAGATGGAGAGCACTTTACAGGCAGTGCCTATTCAGTAGCATTCTGGAAAAATCAGGCTGTTTGGTCCCACTGGCTCCTTTAATCTTCCACTTATTTATAAGGTACCAAAGGAAGGTTTGCCCCTTAGCCCCTGTAGAGGAAATGCTATTAGCTGCTGTGTCCCTCTTAATGGTACTTCTTTGCTATCACAGTAAGTTATTACTATTATTGCACTATTAATAATGCTGTACTCTGTGGTGTGTGATTTATTTCTGCTGTGAGTGGTCATTTGTCACATATTTTCTAAAAAGCTTCCATCTTATTAGAAAGAGGGGAGGGAGAAGTAGCATCTAATGGAATCTCTCAATCTCGGCTGCTCCAAACATCGTTTGATCTTTCTGACTTTTTGGAAGAAAACTGAGTCAGTGCTATAATTCACTGTAATCTTTCATCTACTTGATTATCCTGTCAGTGGCCAAAAAGTCAAATATAACATTGTATTCGCATGGCTTGCTTGAACCAGTATATCTCAGCAGATTTTCACATTTCCTTACTGTTTTTTTTAATAATTCTCTGTCCAACTTGAAAAATAACCCCTCTTTAAAATGATAGTTTAAATGGTTCCAGATACATTTTCTGAAAACAGCATTTTGAGATGAATGACAGAAGGGATTTTATTTACCTGAAATAGCTGAAATTTCATCAGGTTGATTATAAAGGTAAATAGAAATTACCATCATTTATTGCATTTATTAGTATGCAATGCTTAAAAACTCAAAGACATTTGAAACTCTTACCATAAGTATCATTTAGGGTCAGGAATGTGATAAAGGGCAAAAAACTATATAGTCTTGGGGATGATTCAGTGGAAAACCCTGAAGTTCTTTCAGATGAGGGTGCCAACCCTTTGTTTAATGATAGGAAGGCTGGATTATGTGTATCTCTGCTCATCTAAGAGCGCTGCCACTGCCACCAGAGAACAAAGAGCAACAGCAACAATCCAAACCAACCTCTGAAGAGGATCTGGGCAGGAGTGTGCTGAAGCTGGTTTGCAACACAAAACAGGCAGTGGACCAGCTTGCTGGGACTAAGAGAAACTGAAAACATTGGTGAAAATGGAAGGGAAAGTTTATGGGGGTGGCACAACAGAATGGGCTAAGCACGTGGAATAGGAAATAGGAGTGTGGTAATTAAATAAAAATGGGTTGGTAAGACGGAACTTGATAGGGAGAGACTTCCTAAAAAAAAATCCAGACAGTAACTGGGTTTGGAAACGTGTATCATTTAAGGAGAAGTATCTAATCAGAAAGTGGAAAGATATGAGCAAAAGTAAACACATCCAGGATAAGTTTTCGTCATTAGTAGATGTTGACAAAACAACCTCAAATACTTCATTTCACAGGTACTTTGCCCTTTTTACCATATGCTTCTTTAAGGCCCATGAGACCAATTTCTCAGAGAGGAAGGGAAAAAAACAAAAAGTATGATTAGCTCTCAGCTTTAGAAGCACAGATGAAATGGAGGACAGCCAAGAAAAAGTGTTCTGTGCACGTGGAAGTAGTGTCAAAAGCTGGTAAAAGGGACCATCAGTGCAATAAAAGGAGAAATAACAATATACAGAAATGAAAATGTATATTAGCATTCATCTGGAGACTAAGATTCTGTCTATGATATAAAGAATACCTATAATACAAATGTTCCTGGTTGACAAAATGTGGAAATTCTGTAAAATAATTTTCCAGTGTTACAAGGATATTCAAAGTTGTTTTAATGGCATGTGTGGAATAGCCACAAACATGCCCTAGCTTTTATGTGCAGGTGTCTGGGAAAGGCAAGGTCACCTTTTGCTACATAAGAACAAGGAATATACATTATGTATCATTCTGCACATCAGGGATTTTTACCCCTTGTCTTTTGCCCCCAATACTGATTTCTGTTTGGGTAACTGTATATACAAAGTTTTTTGGTGAAGCAGTAGGTATTGCATCTATAGTGCATCAGGTTTTTAAACCTGGCATACAGAATCATAGACAGAAGGCATTGGCACAATGCAGTGTTCTGAGCAGTTCCATGTTATAAATTTCTTATAAAAGTATTGCTAAATCGGTGTAGAGCAGTAGAAGCCTAAACTCTGGAATATTGAACTAGACAAGTAAACTCCAGTGTAAAAGAAGCTTGTTACTATTTTTTTTTTCACAGCAGAGGATGATTGCTTTTTTCATTTTGCTTTCAAACAATGCCCCAGGTTCCTTGGGCAGAGAGCAGGCATGCTGTGCTTAAAAATGTTGTGCATTAGACAAGATGGATTTCATACTTTTAGATTAAACTATCCTAAATTTGTTTTCCCCCTTTTCTGGCAGACTTGTTAAGGTGCATTTCTTGTCAATTAATAGTATCTCAGTGCTCTGCAGAACTGGTCTGAGGGTATATTAAATGGTGGCATGTGAACACAATGACCACAGTTCTCGCTATTCTTGCTTAAACCTCTTCAGTTTAAACAAAATCCCCACTAAAGATAGCATAAAATGTGTCTTTAGCCAATACAGCATCAGTAGTTTCACACAGAACTTCTAGTAGATACTCAACAAAAAGGATCTAATCAGCATAACTGATTGATATTAATCATGTGGAAATGAACATTTATCAAAACATCAGAAAATGGCCATTGCATCCCATTACGTTTTAGACAGGAGATATTATATGTGGTTCTATAGGAAAATATGTAGGGAGCCCAAGTATGTAACTATAAACTGTAAATAATGCTTTCTGCTTTTTTTTTTCATCCTTTTATACTCTTTTCCTGTTATTTTCCAGTATGATCTAAGCTATGTAACAATTTGGGATGATTTTCTTTTGCAGGACTATCTTCTTCCATTTCTCTGTTTCTACGCCTGTTTTATCCACTTACACCTTTTCCTTGCCACTTAGCTGGGTAATTCTAAGAAGTCCCTGTTTTTGTGGAATGAAATTTTATGTAACTATTTTGAGGATATGAAATATTTTGAGGCTTCTCAAGATGTTATCATGCTGCCACTTACCTGAGCGCAAACTAAAATTTATTTTAGCTATCAGGCTAATGAGAAAACCCTACAAAGAGTTTTTTTTCCACTGGAAAGGACTAGCACAAGAATGTCTTATACACAATCAAACTTGGAGTCAGAGATGCCAGGTGAATGCAGTGGGAGTTGTTTGATCCAAAACAGAATTGCTGCTGTTTGCAATTGAGAGAACAGGGAAAATCTGTCTACTTCACTTCTGCCTGGCTTGTGTCAAAGAGGAAAAGTTAAAGCAAGTGGGAGTGAAGTCATGTTTCCTCACTAAATTAAATACCACACATAGCAAGCTGGTGCAAGTTCAGTGAATTTTTAGTGCTTGTGGTGGGGGTTGTACATTTTCTGTGATTACTTTTTGATGTTATTGCACACTCAGTTTACCACTGAAGGCATTATTTGACCACTGGTGTCAGCGTACATGTCTAGCTAAAGTTCAGGCCAGAGCCATGGCCTTCAGCCAAGATCTTCAGTTCTAATTCAGTGGCTGACAGATACAGCTTTGGTTTTTTTTAACCAAATCCCTGCCTTGGCTCATATCTGGTGCTATTGCCTACCCCTTGGGTTGCTGCTGTTGGAGTTGACAACCTACCATTTCTGAGATTAGTGTTGATGAGTCCTTGGATGTCATTAGCATATGTCAATTACTCATGAGTAGTTACTCATTAGTGTGTACATAGCATGGTGAGTGGATGGCCGTGTGTGCCCATAATATTTGCATATGACTTTCTGAAAATTCCTCGACGGCCGCAATGGTCAAAGCAGTATCTTTCATACCTTGAAGGTGGATTGACATTGAGAGAGGACAACAGTGCTAAAATCCCCACCACAATAAAATCACATGCTGAAAGCTTCAGAGAAATGGCTGACCATAAATGCTTTAATGGCCAAAATCTCTCTTGATGGTGCATTTAAATGGGGAAGTTGTGGGAGGAACACTTGAAATGCTTACTTTGAAGTACTCAATAAACTCAACATAGAATGCTCAGGGTGCTTCTTTCATCATTTCTTCACACTTTTTGTGTCTCACTTTTGAAATGAGAGAATTCAGCATTCATTCTTCTTAAACTGGGAAAATTGATGTTTTGGAGCCTGTTTCTATGGCTCTAAACGTGGCTCTGTATTAGTTCCTTCATAATTTTGACTTCTATTTTTCTGCTATTATTCATCAATCAAAAACATTAATTGCATTAGTCCATTCCTGTTCAGCCCTCCAGAAATTTTTCTTTCTCTCCTTATGTGGATATACTTTGATCAGGAAATACCTACTTTACATGCTAGCTGTCAAAATAAAATGGCACAAACACAGCATCTCCCTGCATCATGGAAGGTACAGTTTGTTTCCAATACCACTCAATCCACAGAGAAAAGGTCAGTGAGACATTACAGAACAAATGCACTTGTAGATGATTTCAAATGTTAAATTCTTGGTATCCTACTTATAGGTATGTGCAGGTGCAAAACTGGGGATTATTACAGAATTGGAATCCCAGGGTCACAAAATGGGTGAAGTTGGAGGTGACTACCCTTTTTAACTTTAAGCTGAGCATCATCAGGTATTCCAAATATTATGTGCAGGGTCACAGCTTCTGAATATCTCAAGTTTCTCAAAGATGAAATAAAATTAACAGATACACCTATGCAAATTTAATCCTTGGCTGTTACTGTTCTAACATCTGTTACCTGGCAAATGTCTTCTTAAAAATACAGTTCCTTCCTGAGAGAAGATTGAGTTAACTTCAGAATTACATCTCATTGTGTTTGGAATTAATGCAGACTCTAGGGAGTATCATCTGACAGAATTTCCATCCCTAACACCCTGGGCAAGGAACAGTCCTGAAGATAACAGTCCTGCAGGGCTCCAAAAAAAAAATAAATAAAAAGGGAGAAAATAAAGATCTTGGGTCACTAAGTTTTATTGCTTTTCTTATAGCAAGTAGTGATGTGCTGCCACAGGGCTCCTGTACTGTTACACTATCATTTATTTTAACCAGTAATGACCTTATTTGGGTTTTATATTTAACACTTATATTTGTCAAAGTCAACAGTATTCATGTTGATTAAATGCTGTTTCCCCTGTGTACTGCTCCTAAAGACACAGAAAGAAACTGAACACTATTGTTATAGGATATTTGTCTTTGTTGGGAAATAATAGCTCTTAACAGGATTGCAGAAGTCTTGTAGAAATATCTGTACTTGCATATGATCCCAGATTCCAGCACTTGGAACTTGTATCTTTCTCATTCAAAAGGGAGATGAAAAATAATAGCCAAACCATGACGAGTGAAAAGATTTAGTCAGACAAATTTAGCTTATGGTAATCTTTGCAAACTCTTTATCAGACCAGTGTTCTACATTAGTGTGTTGTACAGCCAGCAATAACTGCTCTTTCTGTACTAAAATAATAGTAATATATGAGCTCTTGCTTTGCTGGTAAGAATAGATGTTTGTCCAGTAGATAATCAGTATTAATTAATAGTGTTAAATAGTATTTCATCATTACCAACAAAATCTGAGCTGTTCAAATTAACAGAGCTAATTATCTGACAGCATTTTCATGTCTGGTCTATTACATAAACTGTGAAAAGTGCAAATGTGTTGTGTATTTAAGAACATGTGAACAATTGGCTTTATTATCCTCCCTTTGTTTTTAATAAATGTGACTTTTTCTTTAAAGAAAATGTTGCAGTGTCAAAAGTCTCCATAAAGTGGGTTGTTTTGTATATTTTTATATGCATTAATTACATGCACTGATTTCTTAAATAATATGAACTGAATACTAAAGCAAGAAGGTAATTTGCATGTGCAACTTAGAATATTTCTTACTTAGAAGTGATGGAAGCACAAACAGCATAGTTCAGTTGCCCCCATCAAAATATCTAGGTCATATTTTATGAAAGTAATCCATAAAGTAGAAAGAGACAAAAAATGTAGTTATGTTAAAGTGTTTGGATTCTGCTTCTTAGACCCCAGAGTATAGCTTCCAGTAGTTAGGAGCAATGTCTTGGGTATTGGGTGTATTGGGTTTGTGTGGCAAGGCTTTGGTAGCAAGGGGGCTATGGAGGTGGCTGCCAGAAGCTTCCCCCCATATCTGACAGAGCCAGTGCCAGGCAGTTCCGAGGCAGACCTGCTGCTGGCCAAGGCCAAGCCCATCACTGTTAGTGGTAGCCCTCTGGGAT
>NW_024509098.1:0-574 GCF_017590135.1 Pyrgilauda ruficollis | reverse complement strand
GCCCCCTGTGTCCCCCCCAGCCCCCTGTGTCCCCCTGGTCCTGCTGGGAAGGGTTTTTATCAGCCAGTGCCAGGCAGTGTGCCCAGAGCTGGTCCAGGGTGACGATCCTGCTCCAGCTGGTTGCTGTGGGTGCAGAAACTCAGAGACTTTCCTTTCAGGACGGGTATCTTAACTTCTACAGACTCAGAAAACAAAGGTCTGTGTTATTTCAGATGCTGCTTTGCTTTCTGATAAGTGCTGGTTTTTAATGGCACACATGACAGGCAGTGACCTAGAATGGTGGGCACTGGAGACCCATGATGTTGTCCTGTGTCATCTAAAAGTGGTGGATGAGCTTGCAGAAACATCTCTTCAGGTTAAAAGTCTACATCTTTCCAAAATTACGGGTTTAATTCTCAGTCCATCCAAATGCTGAATGGAATAGTATTTCACCTTGGTGTAATAAGCAAAACAATCACCAGGTTCATTCAAGAAAACCCCAAACTGTTGTTCTGTGTTGCACAAAGTCTTGACTGACTGTTTTTAGCATTGTTCCAGAAAATAGTGATAGTTCCTCCTTCAGCCAAAGTCATGT
>NW_024509097.1:0-574 GCF_017590135.1 Pyrgilauda ruficollis | reverse complement strand
CCTTAGATTAGGCACACTAGAAAAATATTTTTTTTAAAAAAACTGTATACTTTTCTTCATCTGTTTTTTCTTCTCTTTCTTTCTTTTCTTTCTTTCTTTCTTTCTTTCTTTCTTTCTTTCTTTCTTTCTTTCTTTCTTTCTTTCTTTCTTTCTTTCTTTCTTTCTTTCTTTCTTTCTTTCTTTCTTTCTTTCTTTCTTTCTTTGTGAAATCAGGCTGGAAAACGCTTTTCCTTTATTATTAGGATTATTCACTATTGGCAGGAGCTAGTAAAGGAAGTGGTAGATTTGATAAAAATCAGACTTGCCATTGAAGAAGAGATGCTATAGAGAAAGTTACTGATCTCAGCACACAGGTGTACAGCAGAATGCTTTTTAATACACAGACAGTCAGAGATAGGCCTAGCAGTCTCCTTCTTTTAACTTGTTTGTGTAAGCTACAGTGGGTTATTAGCATTTTTTTAATTATTTTTGTTGTTTTAAAAAAGAAGTGAAATCTATTACCTGGGAAAATATATAAAGTGAAGGTGAAAACTAGAAATCAAAACCTTACAAAGAGACTGGGCCAGGTGAAAGC
>NW_024509096.1:0-574 GCF_017590135.1 Pyrgilauda ruficollis | reverse complement strand
AGGCTTGGTGCTGTGACCACTCTCCTGAGGAGCCTGTGTTGTATGAGAGAAATCTGCATCTAAAGTCCCAACTTAAATATGTGGTTTAGTTCATTCCTGAACTGAGTGGTCAAGCATTTCTCTCTCTGCTGGTGTTTCCTGTGTTCTTCATACTCTAACTCTCAATGAGTGCTACCTTTATGAGTAGTATCATGTATCCATCCTTGCGGAGAGGGCAGGGTGGTTAAAGTACAAGTTATGTCAGGCTAAATAGTTTTCAAGAATGTTTTTCCCATCCAATATTTTTGAATGTGAGCTGTGAAAGTGGGAATTACAAAAATTATTTTTATGATAAAGTAACTGTAGTTTTTCTCTTTGTAGGTAGAAAAAGTTCCACAGAGTTATTTCAAGAGCTGGGTTAGAGTGGAATTCAGTTCTTGTTAGATTTACAGCAGAGGGAAAATCAGGTCCTCTGTGATCCACTGATCATGTAATGTTATTTATGTGTGTGTGGAGATCAGATTCTGCTATCTGTATCATGCCTTATTAATTTAAGGAGTAAAAAATTCATGCTTTTTATATACCAAAAAAAAAA
>NW_024509095.1:0-574 GCF_017590135.1 Pyrgilauda ruficollis | reverse complement strand
AATAAATCCACCATGCTGATTAGAAAAGTGAATACATGAAGGGATTTATTTTAAGCTGAAAGAAGAAAAGTGGAGAAGGGTGAGAGGACAGCAAATGTGAAATGTTTAGAGTGAGGAGTGGGATGTGTGAGACTGAGCAGGTCGTGGTGCCCCAGGGTTGTGTGGCTGTTGTGCTCTGTCAGCAGCACTTCCACGGGGTCATGGATCTGCCTGGCAAAAGTGGGTAAAAATGGTCTTACTGTAAACAGTGAAACTTGCTGTGAAAGCATGAAAAAAATCAGCTTTATTCTGCAAGCAGGCGTCAAAACTCCAGGTTTTGCTTTGTCTCCACAAGCACACCTGGAATTTTCTGGGCATTATCATGTCACTGTCCTTAAGGAATGAACCATAGTCCTGTGGGCTGTTGTTTCCTGGTCATTTCTGGATGTCTCCTCCTCTGGATGACCCAGAAATACAAGTTTGAGCTGGGTCAGGCACCAAAGTTCAACTGTTCCCTTCAGGGACAGAACACACCCTAATTCCTGTAGGAATGTATGAAAACATTTCTCTTTTTTCCCTTTAAAAAGTTAATTTT
>NW_024509094.1:0-574 GCF_017590135.1 Pyrgilauda ruficollis | reverse complement strand
ACAGCTGTCAGCCCCCCCATTTGAGAAACACAGCAACATGTTCAAGTCATTCAGTCATAGTCCATTATTTCTGCTTAATGCAAACATTTGTAACAGTAACCATACATTTTAGGAAAATAACCATTTGCAAGATTTTGTGGGAGCTATAATTTACCATGTTTTTAAAATGTGACCAAAATTATAACAAACAAAATACCATCAAGAATAAAACCACCCCATCAAGAGCTAGTAAACAAAGAAAACACACATCTTTCTGAGATGCAGAGACTGGAGGAAGTTGCACAAAGAATTTGGAATGGTTGTCCTCTTCCTTTGCTCTCTCCTAAGTACCTGCTCTTGGTCACTGCCAAATATAGGACCTTGGATTAGACATTGGTTTGACTCAGTTTAAGTTCACCCCCCACAAACTAATTAATTTCTTTGTCAAAGCTCCTTTCAAGTGCCAGATATAAAGGTTGATTACAGTAGGTCTTTTTTTTTTTCCATAAAAGGAAGAGTAATTCTTTAAAAAGTAATGGGCCTGCTGTAAATACAAACTCATTCGTAAACCACAATTAGTATTGACATTTTAAAT
>NW_024509093.1:0-574 GCF_017590135.1 Pyrgilauda ruficollis | reverse complement strand
CCTCTTTTTCTAAGTCCTTCCAGGGTTTTTCCAATGACTTCTAAATATAGGAAATAATCACATAGTCTTTGGAGTCCCAGTGGGTTAATTTATGTAGTCTTGTTAGCACTGTCCAAGCAAGTGCTTTGTTTAAAAACACCCATCTGTTTGATGTTAACCACTTCCCCCGTTGCCCTTGGTGTAACTTTAAATCTTTTATAGCTTGTAATTCTTTTTCACTAAATATAGGTTTTTCTCTCCCCCCTTTTCAGGTGTGGTTTTTGCTTTAAAAACTTGTACTGGATCTCATGGCTCTAAAGCTGCTTCCTTTGCTATCTTGATCAGCTAGCAAAGGTCTCACAACTTTAGGCTGAACAGTTTGGGGGTCCAGTTTCTCCACAGTAATAGCAGCGCCTTTCCCTCAAAGGGACTTGAGGCCTGTCTATTTCTTTTCTACCTGACAGTATTGGCCCATCCTTGCTTGCTCCTGGTGGTGGACCCCCGCACTCTTTTGTTACCTTGGACTGTGGGAAAGAGTTGCTTGCCCCCCCACTTTCTCTAGCTAGAACAACCATGATCCTAGCTTTGGCCTTTG
>NW_024509092.1:0-574 GCF_017590135.1 Pyrgilauda ruficollis | reverse complement strand
AGTCACATTTGATGACCCTTTTGTCCCACTTCCAACTGAGGAAGGCCCAAAAGCCCAAAGTTGTGAGAATTCCCTGCGTTTCAGACTCCAGCTGTGTGTCCCTGTGTCCCTGTCCCAGGTCACCTGCAGGACGTGCAACTACAAATCCAACACTGTGGAGCCCTTCTGGGACCTTTCCCTGGAATTCCCAGAGCGGTACCATTCCCTGGAGAAGGGGATCCTGCCCGTGCCCCAGGCTGAGTGCCTGCTCACTGAGATGTTGGCCAAATTCACCGAGACAGAAGCCCTGGAGGGGAGGATCTACGCCTGTGACCAGTGCAACAGTGAGTGCCACCACCCCCTGGCACTGTCCCCTGCCAGGGACACTCCTGCAGGGCTGGGGAATCTTCCCACAGCGCTGGGAAATAATCCCTGAGTGGATGTGATTGGAACAGAGGCTGGAATAAATCCTGCCCCAGAAATTGGGAGAGTTCAGCTTCATCTTAACTCGGTTTGCTTTGGTTCTCTGGGAGGAAAAAGAAAGAAAATTGATTTTAATGCTTCAGAATTAAATGGCTTTTAAGGAATTCTGAGT
>NW_024509091.1:0-574 GCF_017590135.1 Pyrgilauda ruficollis | reverse complement strand
GGGCGGGACCCCCAAACACAGGGACCCCCCCCCAGTGTCGACCCCCCCAGGCAGGACGAGGCGGCCCCGGCAGTTTTGGGGTCTCGGGAGTTTTATTTGGTCACAGTCGCCCCCCGAAGCTCCCGGGACCCCCGTCCAGTGTCGGGACAGCCCGGGGGCGTGGCTTCCGCCGAGGGGGCGGGGCTTCAGCGCGCCCACCAATCCGGGCGGAGCTTCCTGGTTTGCCCCAGGAGGGGGGCGTGGTTTCCTGCCGTAAGGCCCCGCCCTGGAGGGGGGCGGGGCTTTTGTAATGCCCTTTGCTTTGACCAATGGCGCGCCAGCGCGGGCGGGGCTTCCGCTTCCGCAGCTGTCAATCACGGCCCGGAGGGGCGTGGCTTGTTGTACGGGCGGGGCTTGCTGCTGTCAATCTGCTCGTCGAGGCCGCTCATTGGTCGCCGGAGGGTGGCGGGGGCGGGTCCAAGGCGCGGCGGGCGCTCTCATTGGTCGGTGAAGGGGTCTCGAGGGCGGGGCTCGGCGGGGGGCGGGGCCCGGCGCGGCCCCGCGGACACGAAGCTCCAGGGATCGATGCGGGGGC
>NW_024509090.1:0-575 GCF_017590135.1 Pyrgilauda ruficollis | reverse complement strand
TCAGAATATTCTGTGATTCTGTGTGATTGTTGTGGTGAAAAGCTGGATTTGGCAACAGGGAAGGGGGAGATCTCTTCCACCTGGGCTGGTGGCTTGAATACCTCTGCAGGGGCTCAGAAGGTCTGTGCCCTGAAGGTTGCTCCACCCAGGCTTGGTGACCAATTGCTTTGACCTCTCCCAGCCAGACGAAGGTTCCACCTTTGCCATCTTCTGCAGGCACCTCTGGTCTCACCCTCTTCATGCTCCAGGCCAAGTGGACATCAGCCTGCTGCAAGCTGGAAGCCATGGAGTGGTGCTGGTTTCATTTTGATCCCGTGGCTGTCAATGCCACTGGGAGCCCAAAGCACAGCCAGTGGTGGCAGCAGAGGCTGAGAAGGGGCTGGTGTGATACCCTAAATCACTCTGTGTGTGTTTTTATGTCTGTGTGTTCATTCATCTGGGACAGAAACCTGAACTGAACCTGCATTGACCCCTGACCAGTGACTATGGATAACGTGGGAAGGGTGTACCTGCACCTCTGCTGGCCCTAACTTCTTGTGTCACTGGTCTGGTGTCACTGTCATATTTTCTGGAAA
>NW_024509089.1:0-574 GCF_017590135.1 Pyrgilauda ruficollis | reverse complement strand
CCTGCCCCCGAGTACTGGAAGAGGTTCTGCTGCATTCCGGCGGGGCCCATCCCGGCTCCGAAGGGCGCTGCCATCATCCCGCGGCCGCCCAGGCCCCCGCGGCTCCCCAGCGCCGCCGCCTCGGGGCCGCCGAAGCCGCCGGTGCCGCCGCCGGCGCCGCTCGTACCGTAACCGGGGGGGAACGGGAACTGCTGCGCCCCAGCGCCCTGCGGCAGCCGCGGCGTTCCCAGCGGCGTTCCCATGGCGGAATTCCCGAAATTCTGCTGCTGCTGCTGCTGCTGCTGCTGCTGCTGCTGGCGCATGAGGAGCGCGCGCTGCTGCATCAGCTGCCGCTGCCGGTGCTGCTGGCTGTAGAGCTCCCGCTGCCGCTGCGCCAGCATCTGCGCGTTCAGGGGGGGCTGCGGGAAGGGAATTCCGCAGGTTATCCCAAAAAAAAATCCCAACATTTCACGCCGGAATCGTCCCCCGGGTGGGGTTCGCCGAGAGCGTTTCGCGGTTCGCAGGTGGCGGAAGGCAAACGTCAAACACCAAATCCCAAAGGAAAAATGAGTCCCTAAAACCTATCCCAAATCCC
>NW_024509088.1:3424-9165 GCF_017590135.1 Pyrgilauda ruficollis | reverse complement strand
GATAAAGGCTGTCACCCCACGACACCCTTTACCCAGATCTTTGGGTCTACCCCACCAGTTTTCAAAAGGTTCAAATCTTTAAATGCTAATGATATCATACAGTGGCTAGTGTTGCTGATAGGCCTGTTCTATTTAGCATTCAGAGATAAGGGAAGATTGACTTAGATAACCATCCTGACACCTTCCCCAGAGAACAGGAATGCTGCCCCAGAACTTGACACGCAGAAACTAGGGATGCTGCTACAGAACCTGATACTGTCCTGGGGACAAGGGATGCTGCCCCACAGCCCACATCAGAAATGAACCACCCGCATTGGGTGGGGGCTCTGGTGAAGGAGATAGGCCAGATGCTGAAGGAGTTCATTTCCCCAGCTGGTGAGAAACCCTCCCCCTGCCTCAAAGAGGGAGAGTCTAATGGTGCTACATTAGAACCCACAGACATTACAACTGTCCACATTCCAGATGAACTGCAAGGGCAGTCACAGCCAGCAGCAGTTGCCTCTGTGGAAATGAGGAAATCTAAGATTAAATCAGAGCACCCAGATAATAAGGATAAGAAAGGAGGGCCCCCACAACCTGCAGAGGAGCCAACGGTTGAGATCATCAGTGAGTCCCTGATGTATGAAAATCTCCATAATCTGCACAAAGACATTGTACAACGGGGACATGAGGCTTATACAACCTGGTTACTTTGGGTCTGGGACCTTATGGGTACAGGCATGCAACTGGATGGTACTGAGGCAAGGAATTTGGGACCCTTGACCCAGGACTCAGGTATGAATCAGAGTTTTGTAAGGGAGCCAGGGTACCTTTCCCTCTGGGAGTGGCTTTTAATGAGTGTCAGAGAGACATTTGTCCACAGAGAGTGAATGCAGGAGCACCATCATAGAATGCACTGGAAGACCATCGAGGAAGGGATCCAACAGCTGAGACAAGTAGCGGTATTTGAGGTACTCTTTAGAAGGGATGGATAGCATGGTAATGACCCCAACAAGGTCAGGTGCATGGGGCAAATGTGGAATCTGGCAAATCTAGGGCCAGCTCAATACAACACCTTCATTGCAACGATTAATGATGATAACAACTGAGAGACAGTGGGTTCTGTCACCAACAAGCATAGAAATTATGAGAGTATGATCAATGGCTTGATGCAGGGTCATGTCTCTGCAGTGATTGAGGACCTCAAAGAGGAGATGAGGGAGGTAGTAAGGGAGGAGGTACAGGAGGAAAAGCTCCCATATGGTGAATCATTAAAACTGAAAATCACGAACAAAGACTCTCTAACTAGTCAAAGTTAGAAAGTGGTATGTTTATTATGCTGGTGGGCGGCACGGGTGGGGTTGTCCTTGAAATGCATGACCGCCCTGCACAAGGATTTTTGCTTTCTATTTATTTCCCAAAATAATACATATGCATAACCTCAGTACCTCCCATCCCTGCTTTGCATTAAAATGCGGTTATTAGTCTTTCATGCATGTGCAATTTTTCTCTTGAATTGGGTCGGTGGTCCCAGGGATGAAGTCAGGAAAGTCTTTGTCAGGTCTCTGTGACCCTCTGGCATGATCCGAGGCCCCCTGCTTTGTGATGGATTGACAGAGTCCAGGTGCTGGGCATTGTTCTACTGGTTTCAATATGTTCTTATAATGGTTCACTTGCTCCACTTCCTTCTACAAATGAGCTCATAAGATAACAATTAGCTTTAGCTTAAGCATCTAATAATCATTAACTATCGTTGGTGTATCTAACTTCACTGTGAATTGGTTCTGACCCTCAGCTAAAATCTTAGCCCTTTCAAATCATTATTCATTCCTCACTCCTTCTTCAAGGTTAGTAAATTCTTTTACTAATATACAGATTCTTCTTCATCTAACAAGGTTGCGTAGTATATGTCTCTTAAAACCATACCATATGCTCTCAATATTGAAGTTAAAGCTGCTACTCTCCGCAACAATCTCTAATTCCAAACAAGTACTATAATAGACAAAATGAAACTTATACTAATTAAGATAAGCAAAACAATAATTGGATGAACTAAGGTATTAAGCAAGCCGGTTGCCGTTGGAGATCACCCGAAGAGCACATCCCACCAGTCATGGGATGGGCCTTCTTGTAATCTTTTAAATACTCTGTATAGTCTCTGTGTCATGGTGAATTGTAACTAATGTTTTCCTTCCTTCATCTTTAATTTCTTTAATAATTCTCTTTAATTCATGATGTTTTAACAATTGGGTAACCAAAGCTAAGTTCATCCCTATAGGCACAGGTGATATTTCTTGGACAGTAATTAAATTCACCTTTATATGTTGGTATGATATGACAGATGCCTGATAGGAAAAATTACATCTCTCAATATTGACAAGGTTACAAATGCACAAGTTGAATTGAGTTTCATTCACAGTGATCTCATCCACCATTATAGTAGAGCATGCTCTTCTGAGGCAGACACAACCTTGTCCTGTATACACAAGCAAGGTTGTCTGGTTAATGGGATGCATTTCAAAGTGACAAATGCTTTGCTCTGTATCTAAACAAATATCTTTAACATCACTTACATTGCCTTCACATATAAACCCTAATTGTTCCCTTATTGAGCAGGGTTCTAAGTTAACAGTTCACCACATTCCTTTGACCTTTCGAGCCCACATTCTGTGTTCAAAAGGATATAGTATGGTCCCCTCATGATTTAGCCCTAAAGGAACAATTGGATGTATCAAGCTTACTGATGCATTGTATATGGTTAAAACAAAAGCTGTTACTATACTCGTCATGGGATCATAAGTAAAATTAACTAAAGCCCACTAGGATTGAAGTTCTTTTTCTAAATCGGAGGCATTATCGCAAACTTCACAAATTTCAGCAGGGAATGTGCCTTCTCCCTCATCCCTAATAATTGAAGCTGCCACTGATTGCATCTATAATTGTGCCTGTGTACACCCAAAAGCCAAAGAAATGTCCCCACTAGCTGTGCCTAAGGTATCAATTATCAATTGATGATCTCGTTCTTCCATATTTTCCCATTCTGGTAATATTTTGGACAACTTCCACTGGCTGGTCCCTAATGCCAACAAGGAAGATTGTAAAGGTTGTTGCAATTTAACCATATCACCACCAAGTGCTGTCAATTTTTTCATTAATACTTCTGAATCTATTGTATTTAGAACCCCTAGTCCTATTCCCAATAATCCAGTAAGGTCTTTCTTCTGTCTGGACATATAAGGCATACACTTCTGCAGCCAGGTAGTCCAGTCCATAAAAGAGGTCCTTAAAAATGGAGTACAGTCGGGCCGAATGGCAGACGCATTTACTTGCATTGCCATCTCTACCCGTTTTAATGACTACTTTGGATTAATTAGCAATTTTTGAATTCTGGCCTTCTTAACAGCATACAGTCCAATTTTGGTGATTATGTGAACCATGGGTTCTAGAGTGATTTGAGTAGTCGTGGTTTCTCTCAGTGTTGGTACTGGTTGAGTCATTTTAACCCTATTTATTTGGGAAGCAGTACAAAACTGAGTTATACTATAATCAATCTTATGATCCTTGATTGCACAACCTTCTATTTGGAGTCTAAACTCTGGGCAATTGGTTAAGCATTTGTCACAGCATTCAGGGCCAATTTGAATAAGTTCTATGGGTTTTTGATGGGATTCATGGAACCCATCCTGGACAAATGCATATTCACATCCCCAAATATTTTTTTTCCTTCCCACACAGTTGCATTTATAACTTTTAGCATCTGATACAGAGACTTACGGGAGTCGGAGTCATAGGCTTTCCCTTGGCACTTATATATACCAGCCACATTATATGCAAGCGGTACCGTATTAGCTGTGCCTATAGTGATAATCACAAATGCCACAACTCTCCAGGCTACACCTACTTGATTATCTATTATAACTACAAACTTGTGTTCTTAAACTATGCTTATCATTTTACCCACACCCTATTTCTTCTCCTGAGAAAGTTTTAATTTCAGTTCGTTTTTACCCGGTGTAACTTTCCAGAGACCCTAGGGAGCCTTCTTCACTGAGGAATGATGGATCCAGATACTTTGTTCTTTAATCTTGATTGCAGTAAAGGTGGTGAGGAGCACTTGGAATGGTCCTTCTCACTGCAGTTCCAGAGTCATCTCTGCAAAAGACTTCACATATACATAATCCCCAGGCTGTACATCATGTACTGATCCATCTAATTCTCTGCTTTGAGCCCCAGACACATGTTTCTCAATTTCTCTAAGTTGTTTGTTTAGGGCCACCGCATATCTGTGTAGGGTTCCCTCCCCTACTTGAGTGGGTGTTGTCCCTTCTTGAATTCCATATGGCATTTTGTCCTGGTTTAGGGCAAATTTGGGAGAAAACCTACAAAAGGGGGCCCCTGCAGAAAGTAAACCCACACGGCCCCTCCCCCCAACCGGTTCGGGAAGGATTCCTCGGAGAGAAGTGGAAAGAACCTGTTTATTTAATAGGCAAAACACCCCCCAGCACACAAAATTAATAATACCGGGTGACAACACTCTTTCACCGCTCTGAAAAGGATGACAAATTCAGAAAGCCTCTCTTGGGAGTGGTTGCTCTGTTATCAGTCACTCCAGCACTGGGGATAGCTGCTGCAGGCCCACAAGGTGCAAACTCTTGGTGTTTCCCAGGTCCCAGTCCGGAGCAGGTTCGAGTAGTTCCAAAAAAAGGGAAAGGAAAAACACTCCAGGGAAAAATTCAGACTGCTTAGCTAAACTAACTAATGAGCAGAAGCAAAAAGCAAGAGCAAAGCAGGAGCAAAGCAGTAGCAAGAGCAAAGCAAAAAGCCAAGCAAAAAGCAAAAGCCGCACTATGTACTGCCCTGTCTCTGTGTCCTGCCAGCCGTGGGCAAGCAGGCTGATAACAAAACCAAAACAAAACATTTGCTCTTCAGAGCCAGTCTTGAAGGCACAGAACATAATATCCAGCATAAACAGAACAGACAAATGGGGGTACAAGCATCATAACATCACCCTAGGACACCTTCCATATAGTATTTCAAAGGGACTCAGTTTTTCCTTTACTTTTGGTTTGGTCCAGATTTGTAATAATGCTAATGGAAGAGCCTGAGGCCAAGGTAACTTCGCCTCTTGTCCCAGTCTTATTATTTGCTGCTTAATCAAGTGATTCATTTTCTCCACTTGACTGCTTGACTGAGGATGATATGTGTGGGATCTCAGCACATCACTCTGGATGTGCAGAGACACCGGGGGAGCCCCTGGGGGGCTCGAAAACCCTGGAATGTTGCCATAATTGTCTGGTGGCTTGACTTTGATCCATCTAAAGGGGAAAAATCTGTGTGTGAGGAAATGAGAGCTTCTTGGGTGTGAATAGTACATTTACAGGATGAAATATAGATTTTAGAAAAATAGGTACAGGGGGGTCATGAAGACAAGATGGAGGATTCAGGGCGTGGTCCTGTGTTCTTCTTTCTTCTTCATGTCTTCCATTTTGTGTGATGATGTTGGCACTTTTGGATTGGTTCATGGTGAAGGTACACTTGTCTATAAGGGTGAATAGTATGGGGAAATAAAGGTAAATATGTTACACGTAATTTTTACTATAAAAGACACAACAACCCTGTGGGCGGGGGAGAGTGCACTTGACTGTCTTGCTGAGCGGACCTCGGCTGGACAGAGAGAAAACTTTGTAGATAAGAGATAATAAACAAGACTGAAGACCGAGAATCTGAGAGTCCAGACTCATCCTTCGAAATCGCGGCCACCC
>NW_024509088.1:0-2600 GCF_017590135.1 Pyrgilauda ruficollis | reverse complement strand
GCGCAGATAGATCGCCAGCGCGCAAAGTAAGGTTTTCTCCCTGCGACAGTGATGGGGCGGAACACTCAGACGGGGTGGTCTCTCCAGATCCGCGGGAACCTGAAGGGGATGGAGCGGGAAAAGCGGCTGAATCGGAAGGGGGGGTCGAAGGGGGATTGGAAGGAGATGGGGAAAAGCTCTTTCGCAGCGAGCGCGGCAACGCGGAAGCGGCCGGGGATAGCGGAGGGAGCATGGGAGCAGTGGGGGACGCGAGAAAGCGCACGGGTTTCGCGAGCGCAGCACCGGTGACGGCAGCGGCCTCAGCCGGCGCCGTGCCAAAGACGCGCGCGGGGGGCGAGATGCGCGGGACGTCCGGGAAAGGCGCACGAAGCGGAGCGTCCACATCAGACGCGGGCAGCAAGCTAGGAGCAACCGCGGAGCTCCAGGCGGCACCCGTAGGCAGGCGTGGAAGACGCGCGATGGCGCAGGACCCGGAAGTCGAGCCGCGGCGATCCGTTCGAATCGCGGAGCGAGAAAGGGCACAGGCAGGGCGAGGGCTGCACACACGGGCGGAGGGTGTGAATACAGCGTCAGAGGAGGAGGAGAGAGAGTCGGGAAGAGACATCAGGGGGGAGACATCAGGCGTAGAGCGGGAGAGAGGCAGTGATGTCAGCTCAGGGGAGACGGGAAGCATTCCAGAAAGCACGCATGCGCGAAAGTCGCGGGCGAAACGCGGTCGGGAACGTACCCGGACCTCTGTGACGTCCCGAGCGAGGAGGGGGCGTTCTCGGAGTTCTACATCCCGAGGCTCCACCCCTTCTCCAGCCTCAGGGAGACGTTCATGTATTCAGCCTTCATTGCTAGTTCAGTCGAAACTCACGCAATCACAGTCCCAACATTCAAAACTGCTGCACTCAGTCGATACGGCTGAGGACCCGATCGAGTTCGTGACGTCATCAAGGCGGTCCGAGCAAGTGACAGCGCCACCTTATGGTAGGAGGGCTGAAATGCAGGGCATGCCAGAACAGGTCGGCAAAGCCACAGCGCCAACTAGTGGTGAGACAGCAACAATGCAGCGGTTTTTTCCAACAAAATATAAAAGGAAAGTCACACCAGGAGAAACGAGGATAACGAGACAAGAGAATTATCCACAGACATGGGGATTTGAAGAGTCATCACAGAAGAGACAGCCAGAAGAAGAAGAAGAAGGAGAAGAAGTGATAAAGATCACAGCACCGGAAGGGGTTCCAGCATGGATGTTTACAGCAGCAGAAGCAAGAATGGGATATACTCCATCATATGAGACAATGAAAAGGTTGCAATCACAAGAATTCAAAATTCCATATTCAAAGTTAGGGGCAAGATCAAAGACGTCAAGTCAAAGAATGTATGGCAAAGAATCATTGAGGACTTCGAGGATTCCATTGTACGAGCAATTGCCACAAGAGTCTCCAGAAGAGGAAGAGGAAGAGCAACCAATAGAGACGACAGATTGGGATCACATCAGAAAAATGCTGTACAAAGGGAAGGTTTTTCCACTAGGATCAGAAGATTTGACAATGCCAGTGACGTATGATGCACAGGGTCAGAATCCAAGGTGGGAGAGATTGAATCATGATATAGTTAAAGATTTAGTAAAGGCAGCTCAGAATAACGGACTGGGTTCACCATATTTCAAACAACTTCTGAAGGGGACATTCAATAGTTATGATCTTACGCCTTTTGACATCCGAAACCTTGTGACGATGATTTTGACAGACACACAGAATTTAATATGGGAGAGAAGATGGAGAAGATATCTCACAGAGTTGAGGAACAGTTATCAAGGTGGTCCGAACGCAAACCTCACTGAAGCACAATTGGCAGGAGATCCTCCAGATGACAATCCAGCAGAACAAGCAGTGCATCTTGCGAGGCAAGTGCTGAACGACATCAAGGAAGCGGCGCGAAGAGCGATCTTGCAGATTGCTCCAGTGGGAATTCCGGATCTGCCATTCTCAACAATCAGACAAGGTCCCACAGAACCGTATTCATCATTCATAGATTGACTTTCGCAAGCTGTGGATCGGCAGGGGACAGTTGAGGGCACAAAACAACCTCTCATGGAAAGCTTAGCATTCGGCAATGCCAACCCGGATTGTCAACGGGTCATCATCGCAATGCCAGGTTGGCCATCCTTGGCAGAGATGGTGGAGGCATGCAGCAAGGTGGGAGCACCTCAGCATGTTGCGTCGATCGTGAGGGACGAGCTGAGAGGAGAATGGGAAGGACAGTTGAAAGAACATTCAGGGAAACACTTGGAAGAGAAGATAAGATTCAAAGAAAAGATGAGATGATGGACAAAGTTCTTGCAGCCATTCAGAAGAAGAACAGTCCATCAGGAGGACAGTGTTACAAGTGCGGAGCGTTTGGGCACATCAAGAAGAATTGTCCACAGACACAAACAACAGTGCAGACACCGAAGCCACAAAGACCAATTTGCGTGCGGTGCGGAAGAGGAAGACACTCTGCGAAAGAATGCTACTCTCAGACAGATGTGGAAGGAAATCCTTTACCATATCCGGGAAACGGGAGAAGGAGCTCGCAAACAGATTGCCAGTGCGCAACGACACAAGTGATGG
>NW_024509087.1:0-575 GCF_017590135.1 Pyrgilauda ruficollis | reverse complement strand
TAATGCAGAAAAGCAGAGAGTGAACCTGGATGAAGATTTTTTTGCAAAGAAGGTGATAAGGTACAGTTCAGCTTCAGTTTTCACATTACAGAGCAGTGGATATTTTCCCCATCAACTTTCTACTTGCAGTGCAGATCCTGCTGGTGTCCTTTACTGCTAATGTTGGACCAGAGTGTGTGAGTCAGCACAGGCTGGCACAAACTCCCAGTCAGAGCACAAGGAGTAGATTTGTTTCTGTTACCTTGCTCCTTGTGGGGTCCCCAATGTAACACCTGGGCAGAGGTGCAGTATTAGAGATGTGGTCTCCCTTAAACTCAGCCTGTGCCAGGGGATCACTGCCTTGGGATCACTGCCCAGCTGCAAGGTCACTTGAGTGGTTTACAGTCCTCCTTACCAGTCTTCCACTTTTAGTCCATTCCTCCCAACAAATATTTTTCAAAATCTTTCTGGTCCCATGATCTTTGCTGTTTTGAGTATTTTGTTACTCTGATGGGTCAGCTCGTTAAAAACCCCAAATCAAATTGACCGCATGGATGTATATATGGCGTTTTTTTTAATAGTGTTCTTTAATGTTC
>NW_024509086.1:400-575 GCF_017590135.1 Pyrgilauda ruficollis | reverse complement strand
GAGCCAAAACCACAGCCAAGAAACACGTATGCTCTAAAAAAGGCAGACCCTGGGAGGGGCCATGTAAAATAGTTCCTGGAATATGTAAACTAGTTTATGGATATGCATAAGGGTCTATGAATGTGCAACAGGCTGATGTAAGGGAAAAGGTATTTAAGGGGTATCTTCAAAGATA
>NW_024509086.1:0-377 GCF_017590135.1 Pyrgilauda ruficollis | reverse complement strand
GGGGGGGGGGGGTCTTGGCTGAGTGCCAAGATGCACCCGGCCTTAATAACCTTTGCTCTATGGTCCTTGTCTCCTATTGTCCTTTATTAAACTTTTAAAATTTTCTCAGGAGAGGGAATGTTTTTTACAAAAACCATTAAAGGGGCAATAAAATAGGAAGAAAATAAATATTTGATAGACTGAGAAAAATTGTGGGGAATGAATAAGTGTAGAGACGCTTTAAAACATGATAGTCTTTAAATCTATGTGAAGCAAAAGGGTTCTGTCAGGGTTAGAGGGGCAGTTCAGGAAGACTGTTACTTGTTTGGTGATAGGTGTTTTTTACTTTTTTTCTCTTTTTCATGGAATTTTTTCTTCTATCTGCTACTTGAAAGATG
>NW_024509085.1:0-575 GCF_017590135.1 Pyrgilauda ruficollis | reverse complement strand
TGTGCAAAGAGAAGTCCTCGGAAATTTGATGTTACTTGTAAAATTCAGGTTTGTTTCTCTTTACTGTGCTTTTAACTCCTGCCTAACAGAATTTTTAAGCTCAGGTCTGGTGCTATGGAGCCATTTTTATATGGTATTTGTTCACACCAGAGCAGACAAGTTCACTGCTCTCCACTCAATACTGCATGAAGGTAACTTAAGAGAAGCATTGGGCCTAGAAAACAAGAAGCATGACAGTATTTTGTCACACTCTTCTTTTCTGTCCTTAGAGCTACTCATATTAATCAGCAGTATTTCTCTACAGGAAATAAGGGCCTGATTTTTCCAAGGGATTGTAAGAAAACAAACATTTCAGGCACTTAAGAACTCAATTTTTCGATTGAAATTGCCATCAGAGCATTAAATTGGCAGGTGAGTCTTCCATTGGGTACTGCTAACATTAAGTTTTATCAGCAGCTGAATTGCTGCTCTAGTTTTTAGCACAAACAACACATACATAACAAGTCAAGAACCCAGGTATTCAGCTGCAGGGAAAGTAAACAACATTAAGAGAGAAGCTACTTGAAAAAAAAAAA
>NW_024509084.1:0-575 GCF_017590135.1 Pyrgilauda ruficollis | reverse complement strand
TACTGTCCAGTGGTGGAGATCACTTTCTGACATCTTGATTGGAGGTCAGATATTGCCATAGTAACGAGCCAACCCTCCCAAATGCCCCAGCTTCCCCGGCCACCACATGAGAACAATGCAAAAGGGGGAAACATAACTATAAATCTATAAAATTTCTCTTAGCATATGCAAAATATTTGCCCTTTAATTGTGAGTCAACTATTTCATTACTCATCACACCATGGCAGGGTGTAGCAGCATGGGGTTTGGCTGGTGGTTGCTGCTACCTATTTCCCAATAGGCATCACCTGTGGAAAAGCTGCTTGCGTAAGCATTCACGCAAGGCAGTCAAGTCCACACACACCACACTCACCACGGCAAGCTCAGAGAAGAGAGGCAGAAGGGCCTTTTATGTGGTCAGTTCCAGTGAGGTTTATTTGACACGCCGAAGGGGAACCAGAGACAAAAGAGAAGCCATGTGCTCTGCACAAGGTTGAAGTAGGGGGGGTAGGGAGGCAATACCAAGGGGCAGGGCAAAGGGCATTGGCTTTCAGGGAATGTTATGGATCTGATGGTAATTCGTGCTGATAGAATAT
>NW_024509083.1:0-575 GCF_017590135.1 Pyrgilauda ruficollis | reverse complement strand
TATATATAAATATATATATATATAAATCTTTATTCAAGGAATGAAATTAAGTGCTGATCCCTTGATCTCCAGCCAGGGTGAGGTAGATTGGTCAATTTGAATAGTCATTGCTGATCAGCAAACAGCTGAGTTTGTATTAAAACGTAGCAGTAGTATTTCTGTGTGTCTTTGCTGGCAAATAAATGCACATATAATATATTGGGCCAAATCAATATGATGCCTGAAATTTCCTCAGTAGCAGAAAGTCAACCCAATATTGGCTAAGTCCTGTGGGACTAGTTATAGCAAGCTGATGCTGGTGAGGCAAAAGGTGGATGAGCTGAGTACCTGGTGAGCTGCTCGCTCTCATTGGCACTGCAAGCTGCTGCAGACAGTGCAGCCAGCAAGCCAAGGTCTGGCTGAACCTAACCTGGGCAGGGGGTACGTGGAGGAACTGCCAAACCCAGGGAGAAACTCTGTTTTCTTGGGATCACTCTGGATCCCTGCAGTGGTTTCAACAGTCACTTGTCTCACTAACTTTAAACTCCACTAAAACTACAATCTTTTCCCTAGTTAAGGCAGTGTGAAGAGTGAAA
>NW_024509082.1:0-575 GCF_017590135.1 Pyrgilauda ruficollis | reverse complement strand
TAAGGTTTTTTTATTATATAATTTTATCATATAATATTTTTATTATATTAATTATATTATGATACATTACACTACCTGGAAATCGACCCTAAATCCCCCCAAAAAAATCTCATTATTTCACCAGAAATCAACCCCAAATTCCCCAAAACTCCAGAAAATTCAGCACAATTCCCTAAAAAATATTCCAAATAACTCCAAATATCTCCCAAATTTGGGACGAATTCCCAGGAATTTTGTAAAATCCAGGTCTTACCTTCTGGCCAGGGCTTGGGGGGGCCCCCGGGGGGCTGTCCCGGCATTCCGGGGGGAACTCCTGAGGGTCCAGGAGGGGGCATGTTGGGCCCTCCTATTCCTGGAAATTCCCAAAAATCAGGCAGAAAAGGGAAAAAAAAAAGAAGGAAATTCCATGAGGATGTTGGTTCCTGGAGGAAGAGTCTGGATGGATCTGAAATCCCAACCTCTGGAATGGCCGGGAAAGGGATGGGAGAAGAGCAGGAAAGACAAACTGGGGGATACTGGGGCAAACTGGGACCAGTGATCCCCTGGGATAGAACGGGACAAGCTCTCCATGAATA
>NW_024509081.1:0-575 GCF_017590135.1 Pyrgilauda ruficollis | reverse complement strand
CCCCCACTTTTCTTTTTTTTGCCCTTTTTTTGACAGAAATCATTGTTGATCTGATAAGAAGTTTGTGGAGTATCCAGTTACAAACTGAGAATCCCCAGAGTGGGTGATTCATTAGTAGTTATCCTGGTGTTACAGGAAGTAAACAGCTTTTAGATGTGCATTTTGCATCTAATTATGTCACAGTCCACTGGCCTTCTCAAAGGTGTGTTGTTTTTCAGGGTAATACATTAAAGATAACAGATTTTACAACAACAGCTGGGAAAAACAAAAATAGATAAGTCATGGGAGCTTTGTGAAAGAGGTGGGAGATCTTTGCTACACAGAGGAGACAACTGGGTGCCCTTTAAAGGATGTGAAACTTTATCCAGCAGAAAGGGGGCTGGTAAAGCAACGCTATTTTTGTGTTCATATTCACCTTCCAGAAAGATCCTCAATCCATTTGCTTTCGTTCTTCATCACTAAATGATTAATTGCAGTGGCTTTCTCCCATTCTCAGATTTATCAAAGCAAACTGTTCTGGATTTACACGGCAGCACGAGGGGACAGAGCTGAGCCCTCTGGGATTGCTCCCATAG
>NW_024509080.1:0-575 GCF_017590135.1 Pyrgilauda ruficollis | reverse complement strand
CTTTTCCAAGCTTAATGATTCTAGGAATCTCTAATATACATCACCATCCTTCTTTCATGTTCATACAGCTAACAACAAAGCAAAAGCTGCTCTGGAAGTGTTTCCCTCAGTCCTCCTTCTCCAAGCAACTTCTGAGGCTCAGATGAGCTACCTCTTGAGGGGTTTTGCCTTGAGTTCACTCATCTTCTCTAGAGGGTAATTTCTTCAGGGGCAGATGCAATGTCTTCTCTGACTCTGTAGATTTATGGCGTCCCATCAACATAATAATACAGGGATGATGAAGTGGAACAACTCAAGTGCAAGTCACTGGACAGGTGGCTTGGTTTTAGTAGTTAGCTTGTAGGTATTTCAAAACTTTGGCAGGTGTCAGTGATGCTGTTTGTACCATATGTTATTTATATGGCTTTATGGCCAAGAATGAGAGCAGGAGCTCTCAGAGAAATGGCATCTCGCTGACTCAGCCAATTCTAGATGCACATCCAGTATCATCATAGGATCCAAATTATGAGCTATTTTTGTTAAGCTTATTACTGCTGTGGTTTCTGAACTGTGTATTTTCATCCCAAAGCATTCTG
>NW_024509079.1:0-575 GCF_017590135.1 Pyrgilauda ruficollis | reverse complement strand
CCTCAGTGTCCCCACTGTCCCCAGGTGACTTCCTGCTGGTCGATCCCATCCTACTGTCCCCAATGTCCCCAATGTGTCCCCAATGTGTCCCCAATGTCCCCAATGTCCCTGCTGTCCCCAATGTCCCCTCAGTGTCCCCAATGTCCCCGCTGTCCCCAGGTGATTTCCTGCTGGTCGATCCCATCCTGCTGTCCCTCAGTGTCGCCAATGTCCCCTCAGTGTCCCCAGTATCCCCTCAGTGTCCCCAATGTCCCCAATGTGTCCCCAATGTCCCCTCAGTGTCCCCAATGTCCCCGCTGTCCCCAGGTGATTTCCTGCTGGTCGATCCCATCCTGCTGTCCCTCAGTGTCGCCAATGTCCCCTCAGTGTCCCCAGTATCCCCTCAGTGTCCCCAATGTCCCCAATGTGTCCCCAATGTCCCCTCAGTGTCCCCAATGTCCCCGCTGTCCCCAGGTGATTTCCTGCTGGTCGATCCCATCCTGGAGGGCTCCAAGGTCAAGGCTGAGATCTCCCTGGTGCTGCTCCCGCCCCACGTGCGCTCGCTGCAGCGCCAGGGGCTCTGGTACGGCCCAAAA
>NW_024509078.1:0-575 GCF_017590135.1 Pyrgilauda ruficollis | reverse complement strand
GCTCCAGGGCTGTGCTGGGCTCCAGGAGCATTTTTCCCCTTGCTGTTTAAAAGCTTTGTGTGATCTCAGTGTTGTCCCTGGGATCTGCCTCTTCCCTGCCGTGTTCTCTATCCATAGATGGGTCACTCGTGCCCTGGAAGCCCCTGGACACTGAGGGGTGTCCGTGCTCTGTGCCACACCCAGCTGTCCCAAGGATGTCCCAGTCTGTGCTGCTGTGACTGAGCCACTGTGGGTCTCTGGAAAATACCCCTGACCTGCCTGGAGCAGGTTCTGTGTTCTTCCTGAGGTGGAAACTGTTGTGTGATTTCTGAAATTCCAGTTTTGACTGCATTTATGCCTTGCCCATAAATCCAATGTTTATGGGTAAAGATGAGGTTTAGCTCTGACCTGTGGAAGACAAGCTCTTCCGTGCCACCAGGGTGTAAATCCCCTTTAAAATTGAAAATATGGAATTATTGAGGTGGGGAGAGATAGCCAAGATCATCCAAGCCAACCTTCAGCTGAATCCCAGTTAAACCCTGTTCTCCAGTGCCACATCCATGGGTTTTTGACTCTTCAGGGATGGGCACTCCAAA
>NW_024509077.1:0-9186 GCF_017590135.1 Pyrgilauda ruficollis | reverse complement strand
GGGAAAAAGGGGGAAAATTGGGGAAAATGGAGGAAAAATGGGAATAAAGGGTGGAAAAATGGTGAAAAAATGGGAATAAATGGGGGGAATAGAGAAAAAATGGTGAAAAGAGGAATAAAGGGTGGAAAATGGGAATAAATGGGGGGGAAACGGTGAAAAAAAAGGTGAAAAATGGGAATAAAGGGTGGAAAATGGGGATGGATGGAGGGGAAATTAAAATAAAGGTGGAAAATGGGAAGAAACTGTGGAAAAGTGGTGAAAAAAGGGGAAGAAATGGTGGAAAATGAGAATAAGTGGTGAGAAAAGGGGAACAAAGAGTGAAAAATTAAAATGATTTCTTTTTTATGATTTGGTTTTTATTTTCAATTATTTTTCCACTCATGATTTCTTCCATTCTTTGATTATTGATTCATTTCTTCATGATTTTATTTGGGTTTTTTTCATTATTTATTTCACTCTGACGTTATTTATTTCTTTCACTTGTTCTTTATTTCCATTTTCCAAATGATCTGCTTCCTTTTCTCGGATTTTGCAGAAATTTGCCCAAAATTCGAATTATTTTCGGGAAATCCGTGCCGAAGTCTCAGCGGGATGGGTAAAACGGCGAGAAATGGGGGAAAAAGTGAATTTTTGTGGTAAAAATGATGAGTTTGGGGTTTTCACGGAGGCGCCAGGGATGGAAATTCGCTTTTTTAAAAAATAAAAATGGGAGAAAAAGAAGGAAAAGAGAGAGGAGGGGAGAAAAGAATAAAAAATGAGGAAAAAAGGGATTTTTATCCCATTTTAAATGAGATGAAAGAAGGGAAAAAAGCCAATAAAAGTTTAATTTTGCAGGGGAATAAAGAGAAATAAAGAAATCAATCAAAAATCTGATTTTCGAGGGATTTCCGGCCCTAATCCCGGGGATTTGGGGTGGAAAATGCGAATTTTATTGGGAAAAGGGCGCGGGAATTCACTGGGATCCAGGCATGGGTGGGAAAATGAGAATTTTCGGCTTTTTTTCCCAAAAATTTATCCTTTGAGAGGTGAAAAAACAAAAACAAAAACCAAAAAAACAAAAACAAAAAAAAAAAAGGATTTTATAAGAATCCCGAATTCCTCGAGTTTATAAAAAAAAATAAAATTAAAAAATCGGGAAAAAAAACCAAAGTAAAAATCCCGAATTTGGTTCCCAAATCTTCATTTTGGGGCCATTCCGCCCAGATTTGGGGTCGCGGGTTAAAAAATCCAATTTTCCCCCCCAAAATTCCCGATTTTTTCTGTTTTCCCCCCGATTTTGGCGGCGCTGCTGAAGCTTTCCCGAGGAACCGCTGGACAATAAAAGAAAAAAGGGAATTCCCGAGGTTTCGAGTGGTTTTTTGGGGATTTTTGGGGGTTTTGGGGTTTTTTTTTTGGGGTTAAAAGCGGCGGGGTTGGGGGAGGGGGGAGGGGGTTGGGCTTTGTTTCCTTTCCAGCCCAAATTCCCCCGAATTTCACCCGATTTCCCCCAAATTTCGCCCTTCGGAGCCGGGCTGGGGGATGGGGATGTGGGAAAATGGGGGAAAAAGGGGAAAAAAGGGGAAAAATGGGGGAAAATAGGGAAAAAATGGGGGGAAAAGGGGGGAAAAGGGGGGAAAATGGGGGAAAAGGGAAAAAAATTGGGGGGAAAAAGGGGGAAAAAGGTAAAAAAATGGGGGGGAATGGGAATAAAGGGAAAAAATTGGGAAAAAGGGGAAAAAATGGGGAAAAAGGGGAAAAAATGGGGGAAAAAGGGAAAAAATGGGGAAAAAGGGGAAAAAATGGGGAAAAAAGGGAAAAAATGGGGGAAAATGGGGAAAAATGGGGAAAAAGGGGGAAAATTGGGGAAAATGGAGGAAAAATGGGAATAAAGGGTGGAAAAATGGTGAAAAAATGGGAATAAATGGGGGGAATAGAGAAAAAATGGTGAAAAGAGGAATAAAGGGTGGAAAATGGGAATAAATGGGGGGGAAACGGTGAAAAAAAAGGTGAAAAATGGGAATAAAGGGTGGAAAATGGGGATGGATGGAGGGGAAATTAAAATAAAGGTGGAAAATGGGAAGAAACTGTGGAAAAGTGGTGAAAAAAGGGGAAGAAATGGTGGAAAATGAGAATAAGTGGTGAGAAAAGGGGAACAAAGAGTGAAAAATTAAAATGATTTCTTTTTTATGATTTGGTTTTTATTTTCAATTATTTTTCCACTCATGATTTCTTCCATTCTTTGATTATTGATTCATTTCTTCATGATTTTATTTGGGTTTTTTTCATTATTTATTTCACTCTGACGTTATTTATTTCTTTCACTCGTTCTTTATTTCCATTTTCCAAATGATCTGCTTCCTTTTCTCGTCATTTCTCCCCATTTTTGCGTTATTTATTTCCTTTTCTCGTTCTTTATTTCACATTTTATTACCATTACCGTTTTTTTTTTTATTATTTCCACTCCAGCCGAGGAAATCCGAGAGGGAAAACCCCAAAAAAACCCCCAAAAAACCCCAAACCCGTGGCTAAAAATCGCTTTTTTTTATCCCTCAGGCCCTTGATTTCCAGGCCCTAAAATCGCTTTTTTCACCCCAAAACCGGCAGCGACTCAAACCCCGCTCGGGCGAGGTAAAACCGGGCTCAAATCTCTTGAATTTTGTTTTTATTTCCCTTTCTTGGGGGATTTTTTAAGTCACTCCACCCCTTTTTATTTTTTTTTTACCCTTTTAAACTCCTTTAAATACATTTTAATTTTTTTTTTAGCCCTTTAAAATCTTTTAAATCCATTTTAAAATATTTTTTCCCATTTAAACTCCCTTAAATAAATTTTTTAATATTTATTCCCTTTTAAACTCCCTTAAAAAACATTTTTAATATTTTTTTGCCCTTCAACCTCCCTTAAATACATTTTTAATATATTTCCCTTTTAAACCCCCATAAATCCATTTTCCAAACATTTTTCCCTTTTAAACACCCTTAAATATACATTTTTCTAATTTTTTTTTACCTTTTAAACTCCCTCAAACCCCATTTTCAATATTATTTTTCCCTTTAAATCCCTCAAATCACCTTTTTTAACCTTTTTTTTTTTTTTTTTGCCTTTTCCCCACGGCAAACAAAGAATCTTTTCTCCAACCCCAACAAAAAATCTCCTTGAGGCGAAATTTGGGCTGAAAAAAACCGGATTTAACTGCGGCTCGGGGCTAAAAAAACAAATATTCTTGGGGGGAAAACAGAGGAAAATAGAGAAAATAAAGACGATTTATTGGGAAAAGTTCAAGTCCAGGCTCAGCCCAAAGCCAAACAAAACTCGGATTTTTCTGGGTCCATTTCCAGGTTTGTTTTTTTTTTGGGAAAGGCCCCGAAAATCCCCGAAAATCCCCAATTTTTGGGGCTTTTTTTGGGGTTAAAATCGCTTTTAAAGGACGGGGCTCGCTCGTGGTTTATGGGGGAAAGCGAGGCCGGAATTTGGGGTTTTCCGCAGGATTTTGGGGTTTTCCGGGGGAATTTTGGGGTGGGAGAAGATCCCGGGTGTGGGAATGGGGAAAAAATGGGAATTTCGCGTTAATTTTGTGCGCGAAACAAGGAAAAAAACCGCAAATTTGGCGTTGATTTTCGGTGGGGAAAAGGAAAAAAAGAGAATTTTTAATTAATTTCGGGTGGAAAAAAGGGAATTTGTGAGGGGGGGAGCAGCCGGTTGTGGGAATGGAGAAAAATGGGAATTGCGCGTTAATTTTGGGGAGGGAAAATGGGAAAAAAAAAGGAATTTTCCGTTCATTTTGGGTGGAGAAAAGGGGAGAAAAAAAGGGAATTTCAGTGGAATTTTGCGCTGGGAGCAGCCCCGCTTGTAAAAATGAGGGGAAATGGGATAAAAAGGGAATTTCCGGCTTTACTCGCGGCCGCGGCCCCGAAAAATCCCAAAATCGGGAAAACCCAAACCCCCCGCGTGGGGGGATCTCATTTTGGGGCTCCCAAACCCCCAAAAATCCGATTTTTTGCCGTTTTTCCCCTGGGCCTTCCTTCCCTTCGTTCCCACGAGCGCGGCTTTTCCTGCCCTCCTTTAGGCCGGGGCTGCCAAAGCCGGGCTTAAACCGCTCTTAAATTTTATTGGGGTTTTGTTTTTTTTCCTGCTTTTTTTTTTTTTTCCTTTTTGGGGTTGTTTTTTCTTTTTTTTTGGGTTTTTTTTTTTCAGGAATCGGAGCCGCCGGCCCCACTCCCGGTTTATGGCGGTCACTTCTGGTGGTCAAATTCAAGTGCTGGGGCCCTGCAGGAAGCGGCCAAATCCCCGCCTTAAGCCCGGCTTTAAACCCTAAACCCGCCCTGAAAGCGCCGAGCCTCGCTGCAAACCCTAAGCCGGGCTTTAAAACCCAAAACCCGCCTTTAAAACCCTAAAAAAAACACTTTTTACACCCCAAAAGCCGACTTCAAACCCCCAAAAGCCGACTTCAAACCCCCAAAACCCGCCTTTAAAATCTCCAATTTACCTTTAAAATCCCACAATTGCCTTTAAACCCCAAACCCGCTTTTTTTTTTATACCCCAAAAACCGGCTTTAAAACTTTAAACTTTAAAATGCCCGCCTTAAACCGTCCCTTAAACCCCCAAATCCCGGTTTTACGCCCCCAAATCCCGGTTTTACGCCCCCAAACCCGCCTTTAAACCCCAAAAACCGCTTTTCACACCCCAAAACCCAGCTTTAAAACCCCAAAACCTGCCTTTAAACCCCAAAACCCGTCTGAAAAACTCCCAAACTCGGCTTTAAAACTCCCAACCCCACACCCAGGCTCGGCTTTAAATCCTTTTTCGCTCCGATTTTGGGGCTTTTTGGGGTTGATTTGGGGCTTTTTGGGGTTTCGGGATTTTAGGACCAGCTCAAATTCCCCCTCTGGTTACAAAAGCCGCGCTCAGAACTTCCCGTGGTGTCCAAAAACCCAAAAAAATAGCGAATTTTTAACAATTTTTTTTCCATTTTGGAGGCAGATCTTCCAGAGGAGGGAATTGAGGGGGGTAAAAAATAATAATTAAACTCATAAAAAATCCCTGAAGATCGTTAGTTCGGAGTTCGGGATTAATATCGCCCCATAAAAACCCCGCTTAAAGCCGCGCTGACACTTTAATTAAAAGTTTTGCCCCAAAACGCCATAAAAATTAAAAAAAAAACCCTAGGATTAGGAACAGGGAAAAATTCCTGGATTCCGGCTCGGAGCGGCGGCTTTAAATCTCCAATTTACCTTTAAAATCCCACAATTGCCTTTAAACCCCAAACCCGCTTTTTTTTATACCCCAAAAACCGGCTTTAAAACTTTAAACTTTAAAATGCCCGCCTTAAACCGTCCCTTAAACCCCCAAATCCCGGTTTTACGCCCCCAAATCCCGGTTTTACGCCCCCAAATCCCGGTTTTACGCCCCCAAAGCCGCCTTTAAACCCCAAAAACCGCTTTTCACACCCCAAAACCCAGCTTTAAAACCCCAAAACCTGCCTTTAAACCCCAAAACCCGTCTGAAAAACTCCCAAACTCGGCTTTAAAACTCCCAACCCCACACCCAGGCTCGGCTTTAAATCCTTTTTCGCTCCGATTTTGGGGCTTTTTGGGGTTGATTTGGGGCTTTTTGGGGTTTCGGGATTTTAGGACCAGCTCAAATTCCCCCTCTGGTTACAAAAGCCGCGCTCAGAACTTCCCGTGGTGTCCAAAAACCCAAAAAAATAGCGAATTTTTAACAATTTTTTTTCCATTTTGGAGGCAGATCTTCCAGAGGAGGGAATTGAGGGGGGTAAAAAATAATAATTAAACTCATAAAAAATCCCTGAAGATCGTTAGTTCGGAGTTCGGGATTAATATCGCCCCATAAAAACCCCGCTTAAAGCCGCGCTGACACTTTAATTAAAAGTTTTGCCCCAAAACGCCATAAAAATTAAAAAAAAAACCCTAGGATTAGGAACAGGGAAAAATTCCTGGATTCCGGCTCGGAGCGGCGGCTTTTTATTTGTTTTTATTTGGCTTTTTATTTCCAGTTTTATTGGGATTAAAAAACCTCATCCCGCAATTCCTGGGATATTTATTTGTGTTTTCAGCCCGCCCCGATCCCTTATAAAAACTAAAAAAAAAGGGATTTTATGGGAATGGGGAGGACAAAGCCAAAGGAAAAGGGTGGGGAAAGCCCGAAATGAATGGGAATTATTTGAGCTGCGAGAATTCCCAAGGAATCCCCAAAAATTCCCGGCGGGGCTCGGGAGGCGCTGCCGAAATTCCCGGGATTTTTGTCCTCGGGAATTTTTGCCAGCGGGGCTCTTCTCTCCACAAAAATCCAATTTTTTCCCCCGCATCGCTGCGGAATTTGGGAATATTTGGATTTTCAGCCGCTGCCCCGCTCCTCCAGGGAGGTTTTTTTCCCACTTTTCCCATTTTTTTCCCTGGAATTCGGTGACCCCTTGGGAAAAAAAAAAAAAAAACCCAACCGAGGGTGGGTGGGAGCGAAATAAATGGAATTAAATTGGGGAGAGCAAGGGGGAACGGGCCGGGAGCGAATTTGGGGCGGAGGTGGGATTTTGGGGGGAAATTCCCATTATTTCGGGTGAAATTCCCATTATTTCGGGTGAAATTCCCATTATTTGGGGGAAAATTCCCATTATTTCGGGTGAAATTCCCATCATTTCGGGTGAAATTCCCATCATTTCGGGTGAAATTCCCATTATTTGGGGTGAAATTCCCATTATTTGGAGGGAAATTCCCATTATTTGTGATGAAATTCCCATTATTTGGGGTGCGTTTGTTATTTTGGGGTGAAATTCGGGCGATTTCGGTGTGGGTTTGTTACTTTATTTCAATTTTTTATCTCGGGGAGCGAAGTGAAGCCACGGCGGCGGTCGAGGCTTTTCCTCCTCCTGAAATTTCCCTTTTTCCCCTTTTTTTTTTTCTTTAATTTTCCTGCTGGATTTGGGACAAAACCCCTCTAAAATCTTCTCATTTATTGGAATTATTGGGAATTTCCATCCCCTTTCAAACAAATCCCGAGCTGGGATCAATTCCCGCCCAATTCCCAATTTTTTATTCAATCCTATCCCAAATTCTCATTTTTTCGGGGCGGAGATTCCCGAGGGGCGCCCTGGAAATAAAAACGACGTAAAAAAAAATTTAAAAAACACCGAATTTCCCGAGATTTTTCCGTGGGGGAAGGTTCAGAATTCCCAGCCCAGGTGAAATCCCGATTTATCCCGAATTATTTGGGGGAATTTCGCTCCTCCAGCACCGCGGGAATGCGGCGGGCAAACCCCGCTCCCGCAGGAAATTCAGATTTTTTCATTTCCCGAACGATTTTTTTCATTTCAAGCCCTTTTTTTTTATTAAATTTCCCCCAATATCCGGCCGCGGTCCGATATTTCGATTTTTTTTCGGGATGAATTCCAGCGGGACGGGATCAGAGAGGATTCCAGGCGCGAGACAAACGACTTTAATCAAAATTCTCTTTTTTTTTCTTTAATTTTAATTCGGGACCCAACGAGGGCAGCGCCGCCATTGATTGACAATAAACCCGCGCATGAAATATTCAATACCGGGATAAATATTTCAGCCAGGAGGGAGAGTTTGGAATATTGATCAGGCAGAGATTTCATTCCTTTATTTTCCTGGATAAACCGCGAAATCCGCATCAAAATTCATACAAAATATCATTAAAAATATCACTAAAAATTTCATTTTTAAATCCGTTTCAAAATCCATTTAAAATTCACTTAAAATAAATTTTTAAATTCATTTTAAATTCATTTTAAAATTCATTTAAAATTGATTAAAAACTCCGGGCCTGCACCGGGTTTAAAGTTGGGAAACTTCGCGCGCTCCGGAGCGGGAATTTTTTTCCATAAAAATCACGTGGAGAAGGAGTAATTAGCGTTTGTTAGGGGCTCGTTAATTAGCGCTAATTCCCCCGGCCGGGAGGGATTTGTAATTTCGCTGAATTCCCGTTTATTGGGGAAAAAGTTCCCCCTGAAACTCCCGAGGTTTTATGGAGCTGCCTGAAGCTTTTCCAGGACGGGAATAATAATTATAAATTAGAATAATCAGAGTGATTAAAATCTTGATCAAAATGGGATTTCCCGGCCCTTGGAGCGCCAAACCCCGCTGGAGGCGGCGGGAGAGGAAAATGGGGGAAAAAAGGGAGAAAAGGGGAAAAATGGGGTGGGAAAAAGGGGGAGGAGGAAGAAAAGAAGGAGAAAATAAGGGAAAAATGTGAGGAAAAGGGAAAAGGGAGGGAAAAAGGAAGGGGGAAAGGGAAGGAAAAAAAAGGAAAGGGAAAAAAAAGGAGAAAAAAGGAAAAGAGGGAGAAGGGAGGGAGGGAAAAAATTAAAAACGGAGAGAGGAGGCGGAAGGGAAAAGGGGGAGAAAGAGGAAAAAAGGGGGAGAGAAAAACGGGGGGAAAGGGGCAAAAAGGGGGGGGGAAAAATGGGGGAAAAGGGGAAAAAAGGAGAGAGAGAGAAGGGGACAGGAGAGAAAAAAAGAGCAAAAAGGAGAGAAGGAAAGAAAAGGGGAAGAGGGAAAAGAACAAGAAAGAGGAAAGAGGAAAAAAACCCCAGAATGAAATTGGAAGGAAAAGAAAAAGAGCGAGAAGAGGGGAGGAGAGAGAAGAAAAGAGAGCGAGAAAGGGGAAAAGAGGAAAAAAACGAAACAAAAGTGAAGAAAACGAAAAAGAGCGAGAAGAGACACGGAAAGGAAAGGAAAGGAAAGGAAAGGAAAGGAAAGGAAAGGAAAGGAAAGGAAAGGAAAGGAAAGGAAAGGAAAGGAAAGGAAAGGAAAAAGCAAAAAGGGAGAAAGAACGAAGAGGAGAAAAGGGCAAGGAGGGGGAAACAGCAAGAAACGTGCGAAAAAAATGGGAAACAAAAAGAAAAAGAGCGAGAAGAGGGGGAAAAAGATTAAAAAAACATTAAAAAAGGAGGGGAAAAATTAAAAAGCCAAGTTCCGCAGGCGGGGGCGCGGAGGGGGGATGCTGCGGTGGCTGCGCGGCCGCGGAGGTTGCGCGGCGCTCTTACCCCGCGCGGCCGCGCCTCCCGCGGCGCTCCCGGCCCAGAAATGACAAATTTCTGCTCGGGCATCACGTGGCGCTGGCCAGCGACTGAGACGGAGCTCGCGTCATCCTCGCCTCCCCAAAATTCCCTTTTTTTTTTAACCTCCCCTCCCCTCCCGCCTCCTCCCTTCCCACCAAAAAAAAAAAAAAA
>NW_024509076.1:0-575 GCF_017590135.1 Pyrgilauda ruficollis | reverse complement strand
GCACTGGGAGGGACTGGGGGGGACTGGAAGTGATTGGGGGCACTGGGAGGAACTGGGTCCATTTTTGGCTATAAAATCCTCTCTTTTTTCCCTCCAAAAATCCCCCTTTTCCCCCCAAAAATCCCCATTTTCCTCACATACCCCCACTTTTCCTCCAAAAACCCCCATTTTTCCCCGAAAATCCCTGGTTTTTTTCCCAAAATCCCCATTTTTCCCCCCAAAATCCCCATCGCTTTTCCAAAAATACCCATTTTTTTTTTCCCCAAAAATCCCTGGTTTTTTTCCCAAAATCCCCACTTATTTTCCCAAAATCCCCATTTTCCCCTTAAAAAATCCCCATTTTTTCCACCCTAAAATCCCCAATTTCCCTCCCAAAATCCCCGTTCTTTCCCCAAAAAACCCCATTTCTCCTCCCAAAATCCCCATTTTCTCCCAAAAAATCCCCGTATTTTCCCCTAAAATCCCCAATTTTTTCCCCCAAAATCCCCTTTTCCCTTCCAAAATCCCCATTTTTCCCGCCAAAATTCCTCATTTCCCCTCCCAAAAATCCCCATTTTTCCTCCCAAAACCCCCAT
>NW_024509075.1:0-575 GCF_017590135.1 Pyrgilauda ruficollis | reverse complement strand
AGTTATTTTACCTCCTGGGGTTTCCCTGCTTTAAAGCAGAATTTCTCTTTGGATCTGCACATTCCCTGCTCTGTTCTGCTGGGGAGGAGGTGGTGTGGGTATTTCTGGTCATGGTGGTAGGTTTGGGGCTTTATGTTGACAAAGTAAAACAGTTTCACATCTCTTAAGGTTCAGAACAATCTGTGCCATAAAATCCCAACCCGTGGGATCCAAACCCTTCCTGCCTTAACACTAAAGAGCTCAGCTTCCAAAACCTCCCACAAATGCACCTTTTCTCATAGGAATGGGACCAGGACGGGAGATCCCGAGAGCGCGACCTGGACCTGGATTTCCTGCCCGACTTTTTGCGGCTGTAGGCGCGGCTGTCCGAGGAGCTGCTGGAGGAGGAGCGCCGCCGGTGCTTCTTCTTCCTCCTGCTCCTGCCCTCCTCCTCCGTGTCCGAGGAGCGCCGGCCCATCTCCGACCTGCACAGAACGCAGACACCCGCAGCTGTCACAAGGGCTGCTGGCTGCCCTGCCTTGGTTTAGATTTATAGAAAATCAAAATACGCCCTCTGCTCCTGTCCCTGTTCCTGG
>NW_024509074.1:0-575 GCF_017590135.1 Pyrgilauda ruficollis | reverse complement strand
TTTTTTTTTTTTTTTTTTGTTAAGCTGGTGTAATTTTGGGGACAGACAGGGTCTCATTCAAGGGGACAATGTCTCAATTTCATAAGTGTCCTCATGCTAGCAAAATTCTTAACAAAAAATTACTTAGAATATAAGTTCTGCTTGAGTAATGTTTATAGAAGCAGGCTCTGGGGTTCTCTGCTGACTGTGCTAACAAGAGTGTCAGCTGTGATTTTGCTTCTTGTGATATGGATTAAATCCAAACTGAATCTGACTTTTTTCCAAGTCAATTATGAATTATCTGAGAACCAAAGCAGCCAAATGAAATTGCCCTGAACTTGAAAAAGAAATTAAATTTATTGTATGATCCAGAAAGAAGCGAATCTTGCTATTTTTAAGAGGTAGGAAACAAATTTATTTTGTGGCTCAGATTGTTCATAAGAAGTTGCTCAGATATTCTGTTGAAGAGTCAGTTAAATAAAGAGAAATAGAAGGAGAGAGGAAGAAAATGTGCAATGAAAAAATTTCATAGGCCAATTATTGTGTAACATTTCAGGCCATGCACTACAGGCATGTTTCTTCAGGCAAAAAAAAAA
>NW_024509073.1:0-575 GCF_017590135.1 Pyrgilauda ruficollis | reverse complement strand
ACACCCCAAAAACCCATGGAGACACCCTGAAACCCCATGGAGACACCAAAACCCCATGGAGACACCCCGAGATCCTATAGAGACACCCCAAAACCCTATAGAGACTCTGAAACCCTATAGAGACACCCTGAAACACTACGGAAACACCAGAATCCTATGGAGACCCCAAAACCCTATAGAGACCCCAAAATCCAATGGAAACACCCCAAAATCCTATAGAGACACCCCAAATCCTATAGACAACTCAAAATCCTACAAACACATCCACAGACCCCTCCAAACCTACGGACACACCACGGGAAGGCCCAAGGGGGGATCCGTGGGTGGGGGTCCCCCAGAGGATCCGTGGGTGGGGGTCCCGGGGCTGTCCCCATTCCGGAGCTGTCCCCATCCCGGGGGTGCCCCGGTGCTGTCTCGGGGGTCCCAATGCTCTCACCGTCCTGGGGGTCCCCCAGGGCTGTCCTGGTGTCCCGGTTCTGTCCCCATCCCAGTGCTGCCTCGGGGCTGTCCCCGTCCCGGGGGTGCCTCGGGGCTGTCCCCATCGTGGTGCTGTCCCCGTCCCAGAGCTGTCCCCA
>NW_024509072.1:0-575 GCF_017590135.1 Pyrgilauda ruficollis | reverse complement strand
GACCTGCTCCCTAGCTGATGCTTCTGTTTTTACTATAAATAAATTGTATGTCTGTAAAAAGATGGTGTGCAAACACAGAGAACAAACAGTAATTTCGTAAAGAAACAGAACATTAAGGATCTGCCATAGAGATGTGTCAGATCAGTAAGATTGCACAGGTATTTTGTTTGCCAGTTATTTCAGCACCTAGAATTTGGAGCACTGTTATGGGATAACTGCATAAAATGTATGACCTAGTATTTTGAACTAAGACTTTTGTTTTAAGAAGACTATGTCTGAATTTAAAAATAAAAGAGACAGGTCTGCTTTTCTCTTCTAACCTTACACTGTCCAGAGCTAAAGCCCTGCCCATGGAAGTAAGAATTTAAAATTTTGTTCATTTTAAGTGACATCCCCCAGGCCCCAGGACTCACTTTTCTCCCTGTTGGATGGCAAGTTCTGCCTCCTGGAGAGTCTCCTGCAGCTGCTGCCGGTCCTGCTCCATGTCTTTCAGGAGTCTCTTCAGGTGATCCAGGACTTGCTTTCTTCTCCTCAGCTCCTCTGTTGCGTTAGGGAGGTTCTGCCAGCAGACAGAG
>NW_024509071.1:0-575 GCF_017590135.1 Pyrgilauda ruficollis | reverse complement strand
ATTTTATAGTTCAGTTGTGAGTCAGAAATGTGTTCTCTGGGTCTTACAGATCCATCCCATCCAGCACACACACCTTCCCAAAGCTTTGTTGGAGCCTGATGACAGCAAGAGTGAACCTGAAACACAGGGTCCCCAACAACCTTTAAAACCATCAGCAGTGAGTAAGCAGAACCCATTTCTTATAGCACATTTTCTGATCATTTTGATTTTTGGTGATTCAGGTCACTCCATCCAATACCCCGTTGCTGATAGATTTAGTTGTAGCAGTTATTCTCAGGCTGCAGGGCCCTGAGAAAGTGATGTGAAAGTTGCTGGTTGCTGGTAGCAGGAAATTGCCTTCACAATACTTTCAATTTAAAAAAGTTGGTAATGACGCAGGGAATAGGTCCTGTGGGAACCAGGAAGGTTGAAAATAATCCACCAGTGAAAGAAATGTGAACTGCTGACTTTGGGCATTTAATTGGGATGGAATTACAGGTCATCTCCCTCCATCAATCCTGTGCACACTCCAAAGGTGATACTACAAAAGGAACAGATTATTATTATTTCATACAGTATCTTATTTTTTGTTTGTT
>NW_024509070.1:0-576 GCF_017590135.1 Pyrgilauda ruficollis | reverse complement strand
GGCGGAGTCACAGCTGAAGGTGGGCTCGATTTTGGGGGTCGTGGGGGGGGATTTTGGGGGTCCCGAGGAGATTTTGGGGCTCGGGGAGTGGCCAGGTGAGGTGTGGGCGGGGCCAGAGCTCACCTGGGTCAGATTTTGGGTGGTCCCAGGGGGGATTTTGGGGTCCTGGGGGCGGATTTTTGGGGGTCCTGGGGGAATTTTGGGGCTCTGGGCGTGGCTAGGTGAGGGGGGCGGAGTCACAGCTGAAGGTGGGCTCAATTTTGGGGGTCCTGATGGGATTTTTTGGGAATCCTGGTGGGATTCTGGGGGATCCCAAGAGGATTTTGGGGGGGTCCTGAGGGGATTTGGGTGGTCCCAGGGGGATTTTGGGGGGTCCCGAGGGGATTTTGGGGGGTTCTGAGGAGATTTTGGGGATCCTGATGGGATTTTTGGGGGTGCTGAGGCAATTTTGGGGGGTGCTGGGGGGATTTTGGGGTCCCCAGATGGAAATTTCGGGGTTCCAGGAAGAATTTGGGGGTTCCCAGGGGAAATTTTGGGGGTCTCGAGGGGATTTTGGGGGGTCCTGAGGGAATTTTG
>NW_024509069.1:0-576 GCF_017590135.1 Pyrgilauda ruficollis | reverse complement strand
GAAGATCTGCACATTGGATAAGAGAACAATAGATCATGGTTTCCACTGGAATGTCAGTCTGCACTCAGAAACTACTCCATGATGTGAACCAAGTCAGTAAATTAGGATAATCCAGAGATTTGCTTCAAAACTGTCCCTTGATCCAAACAAAAATGCTAAACCAGATGCACCTGAAGCAAGTAAGTGTTAAAAGTACATTGCTGTCTTTAGATCACCTGTGCCTGAGTGGCCTCACAAGGAAAGAGCTATACCCACATTTTCCTCATGTCAAAGAAAGCTGGTTTCTTGTGAAAAAAGTCAAGACAGTATTTCCCAGCAATATTTCTGACAGCTACTACACTGATTTAAAGTGATAGTATATGCAAACAGGGAACAGATACCCTGTAAAATCTTCCTTTTTCAACTGAAGCTAAAATTATATGCAGGGTGGTCTAGTCCTTGATACCACTTCCAAGCACAGGGTTACATTAATTTGAAAACAGCTAAAAACATTTATGTTTAGTTTGTTTTCATGTGTGCAAAGTTGGCCCCTCTCTCTCAATTCATTAGGAAAAGTCACCTCAAAAAAAAAAAAAA
>NW_024509068.1:0-576 GCF_017590135.1 Pyrgilauda ruficollis | reverse complement strand
TCTCTGAGCTTTGTAGGATCAGCTCCCCGTGCTTTTTAGGATCAGCTCCCCGAGCTTTGTGGGATCGGTTCTCTGAGCTTTGTAGGATCGGTTCTCTGAGCTTTGTAGGATCGTCTCCGAGAGCCTTGTAGGGTCGGCTCTGAGCTGTGTAGGATCAGCTCCCCGAGCTTTGTAGGATCAGTTCTCTGACCTTTGTGGGGTCGGCTCCCCATGCTTTGTAGGATCAGTTCTCTGAGCTTTGTAGGATCGTCTCCGAGAGCCTTGTAGGGTCGGCTCTGAGCTGTGTAGGATCGGCTCCCCGAGCTTTGTAGGATCAGTTCTCTGACCTTTGTGGGGTCGGCTCCCCGAGCGTTGTAGGATCGGTTCTCCGAGAGCGTTGTGGGGTCGGCTCCGCGGGATGCAGGAGGATCACCCCGACAGGAACGCGGCTTGGAGGGACAGAGGAGCGTCCGGAGAGGGATGGGGGAGAGCTGGGACTGGGGTGAGGGGCTGCTCGGGCAGGGCTGGGCTCGGGAGTGTTTGGGGTGGGCTCGGGGAGTGTTTGGGGTGGGCTTGGAGTGTTTGGGGTGGGCTCGG
>NW_024509067.1:0-576 GCF_017590135.1 Pyrgilauda ruficollis | reverse complement strand
TTTTGCATTTTTGAAAGAGTTTTGGGGTGGTTTTGGGGGCATTGAGGGATTTGGGATGTGGGCGTGGCTCGCTATGCCCCGCCCCTTTCCAGGTGACGTTGGCGCCCCGCCCCTCTCCGGTTCGGGGCCCGCCATTGGCTCGCGCTGACTGGGGGCGGGGCCTGAGCCCGGAAGAGCTGAGGGAGCGAATCTTCCGCGGGGTGAGGGGCGGGGCCTCGGTGGGCGTGGCCAGGGTGGGCGTGGCCAAGGGGGTGGGAACCCAAAATTGAGCCCAAAATGTCCCAAAATCTCCCGAAACCACCCCAAAATCTCCCTCGAATGTCCCAAAATCTCCCTCAAATGTCCCCAAATTTCACAAATCTCCCCTAAATGTCCCCAAAATGCCCCCAAACCCCCAAAAAACCACCCCAAATGTCCCCAAAATCTCCCCAAAACGTCCCAAAATTTCTCAAATTCCCCCTAAATTGTCCCCAAATTGTCTCAAAATTTCTGAAATTCCCCCCAAAATGTCCCCAGATCTCCCCCAAATTTCTCAAATTCTCCCCAAATTCCCCCAAAACGTCCCCAAATTGTCCC
>NW_024509066.1:0-9189 GCF_017590135.1 Pyrgilauda ruficollis | reverse complement strand
ACTTCCGGGTCAAACCATGACACAACCTCATGCACATCTTCCAGTATTGACACTACTGCTACACTGTATTGCAGTTGAGACTGACATAACACAACACTCCGAGGTTCATGAGGCAATAGCAAACTTTATTATTCAGCACTTGCTTTTATATGGTTGACCTCGATTGGCTAGAATCTTGGTGCCACCCAGTTCACTGACCAATAGCTGCCTGTGTACATGCTCGTCAGGGATTGACTGGCGTCTGTTTTCTGCAGCCCTCTATCCCAAAGACATTTCCTTTCTGTCATAGGTATAGGCTGATCAAGTTAAGGTCAGGGTTACTTGTGCCTGTCAGGCTTTCAGGCCACTTGTTAACCATCACAACACTGCTCAGTGTGATCAGCAGTTTTTAGTAGAAATCTCTGTTGGAAGCCTGGATGCTGAGAATTTTAGACTTTCTGTGCTTAAAGGCACAGACCCGCAAGAGAACACTGCATTTGACCTGAGACTGTGAAGAAGGCTTCCAAAATTGATTGATAGTACTGGGATTACAGGTGTGTAGTTGGTTAGAAGTGTGTAATATCACAGGGTGGAAAACTTAGAGTTTGGGATTTTAGAATATAGAAATAAATATGAAGCAAGATGGAAGTTTTAGGGTGGAGGCAGGTTGTTCTTCTTTGCCTTCTTCTTTCTTCTTCATGGGTTTGGGTGATGTTTTGTAATTGGACAGAAAAGTCCGCATTGCAGGCTTCCAGGGATCAGTTATTGGGTTAAAAGGGAAAATAATCTAGGTGTCCTTTCTTAATTGGATAGTTTAGACTTAAAAGACCTTGTAACAAGAGATAGTTAGCCATTTTGTGCCTTGCTAATGAAAAGCTGCCGAACTCATTGTTGTGAGACTGTTTTACTGATAAATAATAAACACTTGAGTCCGAACATGAACTACCATCTCAAGTGCCTTCAATCCAGACCCAGAGAAACCAACAATCTCCAACTCTATATGCCTAAATCACAGAATATTCTGAGTTGAAAGGGACCTACAAGGATCATCAAGTAACTCAAAAAAATAGTGAATTGCCATTGCTTCCTTGGAAATGCATATTTTAGAATGTTACCACTGGCAAATTTAACTATTTGCATCCTAAAATACTCTTTATTCCCCCTCATCATTACAACTATAGCCCTCTGGATGCCCCACTGTATGGCCACATGGACCTCGAAGAGAGGCTGCCATTTCGAAGCAGGGGACATTCAAATCCTCCCTCTGAGATTGTAGATACATAGGAAATATTTATCCATGTTGTTATGATCTGTGTTATAGATACATATTATAATATTGGCTTTTTGCAAATATTAAAATGGATTTTATATGTGTGGTGTTAAAATAACTTTTTTATAAAGATATAGTTTTTATTTCTGTTGTTAATTAAGCTTAGACATAGTAGTGAAATAGCTGATATACTTGTATTAAAATGCCTGCTTGGATGGGATAACATCCAATGAACATATGAAGAAGAAACCTGCTACAGATATGCCAACTATCAGCACCCACCATCTGAAGACAATGTGAGCTGGGGCCCAAAACTGAAGGTGATGATAAAAAAGGACTAAAACCACAACCAAGGAATATGCATACTCTAAAAAGGTGGACCCAAGGAGGAGCCATGCTAAACAGTTCTTGGAATATGCAAACTAGTTTGGAAAAAAAGTTTACTATGCATAAGGGTCTATGAATATGCAACAGGCCGATGTAAGGGAAAAGGTATTCAAGGGGTATCTCCGAAAATGTGTGCTTTTGGCTGAGTGCCAAGATGCACCCGGCCATAATAACACTTGCTCTATGGTCCTTATCTCCTATTGTCCTTTATTAAACTTTTTTAATTTTCACAGCAGAGTGAATGTGTTTTTCACAGCTAGCAATGTTCCTGTAAATCCCAAGAGGAGCTTTCATTTCAAGGTGGTTGGGCTGAAGTGATGCTTCTAAGAGCCTAATGGGAAATGTGTCACTTGTGTTATGGATTTTTGCTCAAAGCTCATCTACCTGGCACAGAATATAACAGATTCATGGCAGAGCAATTTTTTTGCTTTTCCACATGATTACACTTCCCATTTAAGTCCATTTATTTACAGTATCCCTGAAATGCATGTGACAAAACCACTGAATAAAAATACCCCTTGCAGAATCTCTGCCAGGTTAAAATCACTGGCTGAGTGCCTCAGATCTATATTCTGACATTTCACTAACACCTCCCTTCTGCTAAAATTTTATGGCTCTAATAGGATCTGTCATCTGTACAAAGAGCCAAGGCGAAGATCTCCGTGACGCACTGGAAACCATCTCTTTGGCTGGGCTTTCCTTCTGCTCTTGGTCAGCAGTATGTCTCCAGGTGGAGGATACCCTCTCCTCACCTCTGTGTTGCTCAGAGCAGCAAGGGGGGGAAGGACATCTTCAGAAAATTGTTTAGCATTTAAATAAAGTGGTGATGTGGTTTAATGAATATATTTGGACAAAGCAGTGGTTCTTCTGAGCATTCGAGGTTGGGTCTTGAAGGTGAAAGACTGTGGATGTGACAGCATGGTCAGAGAGCAAGAAAACCAGATAAGTTTTCTCATGGCCGACTTGTGAGACTTTTAGGGAGTTGTCGAGAAACAATGATAGCTTGTTATTATAAACAGCCTGCAGGTGGTGTTTTCCTACTCTGTTTGCCTGTTTTTCTCAAAGATTGTTCATAAGAAAGGTGTTTTTTGTTAATTAGCCAATCAGGTGAAAAGCATCAGAACAGTCTATAAAAAGAGAGGTTTTTGTATTAAAGCTGCTGCTATGCAAACCAGCCTTCTGGTGAGTCTGTGTCATTTCTTACTCAATAGCGACATCTGGTGACCACACTGTTTTTGGCACGGATCAGCCCCTCGTGGATCGCGGGATGGACGGAGATGCCTGGGACCACCGCCAGACCTCCGCCAGCACCCGTGCGGTCCGTCCGTGTCCGGGCACTCTCTGTTCCCCCGGAGAGGTAACGACCTTTCCCCATGTCCTCCTGGAAGGTACTGGGGTCACAGTTTTGCCCTGATAGCTTAGAACAGCAGGCGGGGACAAATCCCCCAGAGCAGCAGACAGTCCATGTTTGTGCTGGGGTTGGGTGCTGGTGTTTCCGGGATGGGAAGTCACGCTTCTAAAGAAGAAGACGCAATTTTTACTGTGTGGAGGGACATGATTTCCTTTATGGGACTCTCTGCGTCGGATGATTTGCTCTGCACTCTGTTAACACGGGCCAAGTCTCATGACTTTCCGGGGGATGTGGACACTGCTTTCAGTCCAGTCATGTTGGAGGCATTGGGTCACCAGCTCGTGGAGGAGTTTTCTGGAGGGAATTTTGTCATGCTTTGATTTATGGTTGTATGGAGATACCTGTTCCGCTCCATCCTGGCCCTGGACAGTGGATTGGAGATGGGGAGTTTGGAGGGTGGACATGATGCCGGCACCCCGGGGGAAAGATCGCCAGACCGGGCAGCTGCCAGTTTTTCTCCGTCTTCGTGCTGGCCAGCAAGAGGCATGGGGACTCCCCGCAGAACCTATCTCTCGTCTGGAGATTATGTTCTGCCTACAAGTCCTGGTCCCTACATCTCTGGGAGGTCGCCGTCTCCTCCTTCTGCAACACCAACGCCACTGAGAGCAATAGCCATATCTCAGCCACACCTGGGAGATGGTGCTCCCCCTCTTGCGCAACTTTCGGCCCCTCTATCGCTGCTGGCGACGCTGGAACTATCGCTGCTGTGGCTGACAGAGCAGTTCTCCCCTTTCCTGCAAAGAGCGGCTGGCGGGCTGCTGGGGAGCCAGCCCCGCCTTCGCCCCCTGTGTCTGTCTGAAATTTCCCTCATTCTTTGCATCTCGATCATCATGAAAGTCTAGACCCCTGGGGAAAGGAGAAGATCCTGTTCTGAAAATCTGGGTCTGACTGTTCCACCAAGACAGGTGTGTTTGCTCACCCCATAGAACACTGCACCCAAGAAGGGGCACTGCCCTCCTTCGCCTGCATCACTTCACAGCACTGGTCCTGGAATTTTCCCCACCTCCCAACTTGGCTGGACTTTACCTTTTGGTGGTCCCCATGAATAAGACCCTTCATTTACCGTGCATCAACCACCGTGACAGATGGACTGAGATGGGAGAAGGTTCTCCCATCAAGGACTGAGACATGCAACCCCTATATGGAGAAGCCCCCTCTTCTTTCTTAAAAGACTGAGACTGAAATCCCTACCAAAGGGTGGGGGGAGGCGTGTGTGTGGGGAAGGCCAGGTGACCAGAGCAAGTTTGCAAGTGACCACCGGACTGAGAAGACAATGGCTTTCGCCCACTGCTGAGATAATGGACTATTGTACCTGCTCTCCCCTCCCCTTTGCAATTTTCAATAATAAAAACCCCTGGGTTAGCTAGGGGCTTTTGAGATCTCCCCTGACGTGAAGACGGCAGGCTCCGTTGACTGCACTTTGAAGGATCCCACGTCTGGTAGCTGTACACCTCCTTTCTTTTCATCTCTTCTTTTTTTCCTTATTCTTTCCCTTTTCTTAATCCCTCTTCTCCCTAACACATTTTGCTGTGGTCATTCAATAAAGGTACATTTGTTTTTGATTTTTACTGCAAAACCCCCTTGTCGTGTCAGTTTTTTGCACCCTGAGATCAGTGAAAAGAACCTTCACAAATCTCGTCCTTAGGACGGATTGTGTCACCCCCCCTGCATGCCGGGGACCAACTCTTTCACAACCAGCAGGAGCTGCAGTTCCTGGTTCATGATCCCTCCCTGACATCGCAGGTGAGGGCGGAGTCAGCCCCACCATTGGTGGTCACCACAACCACACTGGCTGCTCCATCAGCTTCCTTGTCGTCAGCCACGGAGCCTGCACAGCTGCACCAGCCAAATCCATTGTCAATGCCTTCCGGCGGGTGTCTGTTCCAGCCGACGTCACTGCCCCAGCCGGCTTCCCCCTCCTTTTCCATGGTGCCTGCATGGATGACGCACATCAGCACCATCTCTCCGAACGGTAAATCACACAGCAGGGGCTGTGTCTCCTTTCATTCCCCATCTTTGGTTGTGGAGCAACTGCCTTCTCCTCCTCCCAGCGCTGCGGCTGACTTGGTTGGCTTAATGTCTTTTGCACCTTTGCCATTGCAGCCCGCGGCAGCGGCGGTAGTGCTGCCGGCCATTGCCATGCCGCCCACAGCCGCACCTCCAGCCACACCATCCACAGCTGGGCCCCTTGTAGCCATGATATTTTATGAAAAATCCTTTGCTAGGATTTTTCTCTCCTGAGAAGCTGAGGAGCCTCAGGAAAGAAATGTAAACAATAGCTATCTGCTGCTGTGGAATGCAACACGTGCATCTGTGATTGGTGAATGTTGGTTGTTTCTAATTAATGGCCAATCACAGATGCAGCTGCATCGGACTCTGAGAGTCACAAGCCTTTGTTATTGCATTCCATTCCTGTTCTTTCTAGCCTTCTGATGAATCCTTTTCTCTCTATTCTTTTACTATAGTTTTAATGTATCATTTTAATATAATATATATCATAATATAATAAACCAGCCTTCTGAAACATGGAGTCAAGATTTGCATCTCCTCACACATGGGATATTGACCACATTTGGTGGCCACGGAGCAGCCGGCAGCCGGCATCTGTGCGTCTTGGCTCGCAACCGGCCCTTCAGCCTTGCAGTCTGCGGCTGGCCCTTCCACTTCAGAGCCTTTGACCGACCCACCACTCCCTGCTGCCCACAGGCTGTCCTCCCCATCCCTGGATGGGGACAGTGACAGCGATGAATGCCAACAGCCAGCACCCCAGCAGTGTCATGCCCTGGTGGCGGAACGCCAGCACTGACAGGCAGAATCATTGTCCGTGCGTAATCTCTGGACTTTGCCTCCCTGTCGGGTGACCGTGCGCCCCTTGCAGCTTTTGGGACGCAGTTAAGATGTGAGCTTCAGAAGCTGGGGATGGGGACCTGTTGGACAGGGAGGGTAGGCCACGATGTACAGCTGACACCACACTTCATCCAGGGGAAGGGGCCACAGATGTTGGTCAGACAGCTTATCCGGCATCTGTGGGGGAGACACAGGTGGTTCGGGAGGACCATGTTCTGACACAAGGCGAGGTGCAAGCTCTTCCCATGTATAAACCTGTCCCAAATTCAGGACACACCTGTGGGATTCACATTCTCTGAACTTGAGAGAAGCAGTGAGAGAAGCAGAGAAAAGAATGATCAAAACAATTCTTATCTAATTTGCTGCCCCTGTGTTGTGCCAAAGTAGAATGCAATATGGAGATTGTTTACCCAAAGTGATGGTGTTTTGTGTCCTTGGCCTATCAGGGCCAAGCGTGTGTGCAGACTGTCGATCAGCAGACAGTCACATGATTCTGGGCAGTGGAGTTGAGTTGAGTGCTTGGCAGATTCAGTGTAATATAGTATAGAATAATATAGTATAATAAAGTAATTAATTAGCTTTCTGATATCCATGGAGTCCTTCTCATTATTTCTCCCCCTCACTGGGGTTGCCCTGCTTTTCCGATAAATGCCAACAGGCATGATGTGATTGCCTGGCGGGTGATCCAGGATTTGCAAGAGAAGGTTGCAAAGTATGGCCTAGGCTCTGTGCAAGTTATGCAGGCTCTCAGAGTGATAAACTTGGACCCGCTTGCTCCATTTGATATTAAACATATTGCTCAGGCACTGTTCCAGCCTGTGCAATACTAGGTTTTTTGGACAGCTGGAGGCAGGCTGCTGAAAAGGTTGTAGCAAACAACAGGCTTCTGCCTTGGGAAGACCCTAGGTATTGCGTGGGGGTGGATGCTCTCCTTGGAGAAGAGGCCTTTTCCAATCCTGATTTTCTGGCTACCTGGGACTCTGCCATTCTTGAGCAGTGTCAAAGGGTAGGATTTAATGCATTATTGAAAATTATTGAGAAGGCCTCCCCCAGGCCGCAGTTTACAACAATAATTCAAGGAGCAGGTGAGCCTTTTTTGCCATTTGCCAAGAACCTTGCAGCTGCCCTGGAGAAACAGGTTGAGGATGATACCTTAAGGTGGATGTTATGCAAGCAGTTAGCTCGGGTCAACTCAAACAGTGAGTGCCAGAAGATCATAGATGCTCTTTCAGGTGACCCGACGCTAGCAGACATGGTCAATGCATGTGCCAAGATAGGTTCCGTAGACCACAGGGTGTTTGCTCTGGTGGCTGCTTTACAGCCAGGCCAGACACCCTTGGGGGGCTGAAACTGCTCATGTCCCTAACATCTTTGCCCAGGCAAAGTTGTCACATGCATTTTTTTTATCAAAATGTGCCTGCCCTTATCAGAATGTTCAAGCTTTTCCCCCCTGGAAAGCTTTGAGTTCTGCAAGTTGGCTTGATCCACCTTCTCCTTCAGTGGCCTCTGCGACCTGTCGTGTGGGGCTCCATATGGCTGCTTTCCACTTCTGGTTCATTCCTATGATGTGACAGGAACTGTCAGTAAAAAGAGCATAGCATGTTTCCTCTGGTGGCAGTTGGTTATATGGAGGAGCTTCTTCAGCCTGTGTCACTGGTTCTTGTTCTTCATCTGTGACACCAAAATTTTCACCTTCGGGTCAATTTGCAATTACCTCCAAAATCCCAATGCAATTCAGTTTACCTATATGGGCGCTATGTGTGATAACCGCAATCCACTTGCTCCATGTAGCACTGGTGGCATGGTGGGTAGAAGGAACCTTGCCTTTGAACATCCACCCCAGCACCGGTAGTTGGGGTGCCAGGAGGAGTTGTGCTTCTGTACCAATCACCTCTGCAGCAGCTTGGACTCCTTCACAGGCAACCAAGATTTCTTTCTCTGTTGGAGTGTAGTTAGATTCAGACCCTCTGTAGCTTTGACTCCAAAATCCCAGTGGTCGACCCTGAGTCTCCCCAGGCACCTTCTGACAAAGGCTCCAGGACAAACCATGGTTCCCAGCTGCAGAGTAGAGCACATTCTTCACCTCTGGTTCTGTCCTGACCGGGCCAAGGGCTACTGCATGAGTGATCTCCTGCTTAATCTGGGTCAAAGGCTTGTTGCTGCTCAGGGCCCCAGTGGAAATCGTTCTTCTTGCGGGTGACCAGGTGTAGTGGTGTGGGTATTTTTTTTTGTTTTATTAGTATGCTTACTGTTTGATTTGTAATTTTGCAATTTCCTTGTGCTGTCCTGTTGTGTTGCACTAAATAGTTTAATTAGTTGTTGTTTTGCACTGGGTGATTGGAAATTTGCACAGAGTAGTCTTTATATTGCACTGAATAGCTTATGTTATATCACGTGGTTTGTTATCCCTTTCCCGCATCACATGCTCTTTTTCTCACCCACCCCAGTACCCCCTGGTGGTCTCTTCCTGGGTTACCCCTCCCCTCGCCACTTCTCACTGGTATCCCACTGTCTGTGGACCTCTCCCTCTGTCCCCATTCCCCGGGGTATAAAAGTCCCCTGCCACCAGGGAACGCCCTCTTTCTCCCATGTGTTTGTCCACCTGGTGTGTCTCTTGGAATAAAGAGAACGTTTCCCATGTGGAGAAGAGCGCTTTTCAATCTTTTACTTTCGTCTATGAATTATTGTGTGGGCAAGGGTCCTTAACTAGCCGGAGTGGACCCCAACAGCCTGCTTGAAACCACGTTAATTCATTGTCCTTTCTGCCCCTGCCCTTTCCCCAGAATTTTCCTCACTCCTCCTTTCATTAAATGTCAATGTTTCCCCGAACCTGCCTTCCCTCGAGAAACTTCCCTGTCAATTTTGTATTTCTCCAAACTCTATTAGTTCACTGAAGCTGTTTTCCTCCCTTGAAATTCTTTATTACTTTATACATTGTATTCCCCACCTTGTTTTTCACTCCGAATTCTCCTGATTAGTTAAAGATTGCATCCTCCATTGAGATCCGCTACCGTATATAAGCTGTTGTTTGCCCCCAGTTCGGGGTCCTGGGATGCTGAGGAGGGGAAGTTTTGCCATTGAATAAAGTTACCCCAGTTCCACCCCAGGACCTGTGGTGCTGCTCTTTTGTTTCCATGCCGAACTTCCACTGGTAGCTGGTATTTTGCAGAACTCAGAAGAGGGGCAGTCGCACCCCTCTCTGTCACCATCTAGCCGGGACAAGAGATAACCAGGTAGAGAGGGCTCACAATCTGACTACTCAGGAATATGCATTCTCCAAAAAACTATGGCACCT
>NW_024509065.1:0-576 GCF_017590135.1 Pyrgilauda ruficollis | reverse complement strand
AATGCCAGACAGAGGGGTTTGCCCCCTTCCTTATGGTGGCACCAGTTGCATCACTGGAGGAAAGGATGGAAGGGATTTAGGCAGAAGGGCTCCTGCCCATAGGGAGAGAAGAAAATGGGAGGCTTGAGAACACTTACAGACAAGGAAGTCCAACATTTTTATACTTAGAAGACAGTGACATTCATGGTTCCTGTGATTCATCATGAATGTTTTTTGCAACTTTGTTTCATTTCATGCAGAAACAAACTTCACACATGGAGTGAATCAAACTGGAAGGTAGGGAGAGAAGAGATTGTCTTCTGTTTGAAAAAGTTCAGTGCTGCAGTGAAGGACTGGATTATAGCAATGCCTCTGAAATCCTATATTGTTTTAATCAATTTGTTTAAATGTGAATTTTCACAGAAAATAGAAGTTGGGATTGCAGTTTCAGGCATTCTGAGCACTCAGAATTGACAGAGGAGTTGAGTGCTTTGGATATGTAAAGCCCAAATAATATGAAGAGTTCTAGAAAGTAACAGATTGTATTCCTTGCTAACTGGGCACCAAATGACTAAATATGTGATTAGTTTTTTTTTT
>NW_024509064.1:0-576 GCF_017590135.1 Pyrgilauda ruficollis | reverse complement strand
GTCACCGATAAAGGTCTCTGCTAGTCCGTACTGGTCCTCACTGGTCTGAGCTGGTTCACACTGCTCTGTACTGGTCCATGTTGGTCCATACCAGTCCACACTGGTCTATACTGGTCTGTGCCAGCCCATACTGCCCTATACATGTCCACACTGGTCCGTACTGGTCCATACTGATCTGCACTGGTTTGTACCGGTCTGTACTGGTCCATACTGGTCCGTACTGGTCCCCACTGGTCCACACCAGTTTATACTGGTTTATACTGGTCTGTGCCAGCCCGTGCTGCTCTGTACCCGTCCCCACTGGTGTACACTGCTCTGTACTGGTCCATACCAGTCCGTACTGGTTTAACCCGGTCCCTACTGGTCCGTACTGGTTTATACTGGTCTATACTGGTCCCCCCCGGTCCGTCCCGGTTCCCCTCCCCCCCGCACCTCGTCCTTCTCCACGGTGGCGTCGCTCAGCAGCCGGACGTCGTCGTGGACGTTGAAGTTGAACAGCGGCCCTGGGGGGGAGGGGCCAGGTGACGTCACCGTGACGTCACAGCCCCGCCCCAGCGATGACGTCATGGCCCTCCC
>NW_024509063.1:0-576 GCF_017590135.1 Pyrgilauda ruficollis | reverse complement strand
ATTCCCTGTGCCCTGGGTTTCCACAGCTAGCGGCCGCTCTATCGAACAACGAACCAGTTCCCCCAGTCGCTCTATCAACCGGGGACCTCTGCTGCTGACCATGCTCTTGGTCGATGGCTGCCTGCAAGCACAGGGACGAGGCTGTGCACTCAGATGTCTCTGAGTGACTTATCAGCAGCCCTATCTCTCTCCCCCCCGGGGCCCTCCTTTGATATACATACTGTTTATCCACACACCAGCAGGTTATTATCTGTCTCCGCAGGAGGCAAGCTGAGGACAGAGCAGAGCTCCTCCAGGGAAAATCCCAGGGAGTGGCTAGGAGGTCAGTCCCCCCTCCACCCCTGTGAGGACAGAGACGGTCCCCTGGCTGGCTTGCCAAAATGATTTGCGGAAAGAAAAAAAACTCCACAACTTGTAAAAAGTTGTAAAGCTGGTATGTTTATTACAGGGCTGGACGCATGTGGGGATTGTTCCACGTAAAGGACATGCTCACCCCTGAGAACTCCCGATCCTTTTTATCCCCCCCTTACTGGTACATATGCATAGAACTTCACAATAGGTTCATACATATTCATT
>NW_024509062.1:0-576 GCF_017590135.1 Pyrgilauda ruficollis | reverse complement strand
TTTTTCAGATTTATTTCAAAAGATGACACTTTCAAACTAAAAGCATTGGGTTACTCCACTGAATAATTAGTTTTATATTGACTTGGCTTGCCATCATAACTATATCTGAAATGAGTCAAGCTTCAGGGAACACTTTGTATCTTCTGTCCTAAGTTTTCAAGAGATGGAGGCTGTTAAAGTACAAAAATCATCCCCATGCTAAAGAAAACACTTAAATATTCAATAAAAATAAATAAAGACAGCATTAATACTTCAGTGAGTTTGACCACAGGCTTGTACTGAGAACACAAAATAAAAACACATTCTGTCTAGTAGAAATGGCCTTTTTAAAATTATTCATTTCCTTAATCATTGAGAAAAGCTAATAATGTATATTTTATAGGTGTCTAAACCCATGCATCTTCCTGAAGTCAGCCTGCAGACGGTAGGTTTAAAATAAAATAACTATAAGCAATTTACATATCTTTCACTTGAAGGATTATTTTATTCTTAGTTAGTTTTCTTACTTCCAAATTCATGCTTTGATTTATATTCCTATTATCCTTCTGAAAAGTGTTTATAATATCTACTCTGGGG
>NW_024509061.1:0-576 GCF_017590135.1 Pyrgilauda ruficollis | reverse complement strand
TTGGACTATCTCTTGGCTGAAGAAGGGAGTGTATGTGGGAAGTTTAATGAGTCTGAATGTTGCATTGAAATTGATGATTATGGGGAGGCCATCCGGGATCTGGCCACAGAAATAAAGAGGGTAGCCCACATCCCCATACAAAAGTGGAATTCAATTTTGAACACATCCTGGTGGGATAATCTATTTGATGGGGCCTGGTGGAAAAAGCTAATATTTTTCATTTTGTGTTCGGTAGCAGGAGTCATCTTTCTGCCATGCCTGATTCCCTGCTTCATCAGATTAATACACTCAGTGGTACAAGGAATGCAGGTGGCCGCAATGCCCATGGATCCCGAGTTGGCCATGAAAGGCCAATCGATCCCAAAAATCATGAAGCTGGAGGAGGACCCCTCCTGCAAAAGGGCAGCAGAAGTACTAAACCAATTTGAGGAGCAAATTGGCCCAAATGTACAAGAGTACCAGAAAATCTGACTAGATGACTGGGAGCCAAGGGAGTAGCTAAAAATAAAGCAAGTAGTTTATTCTTAGAGGTCCCATGAATTAATGATCTTATAAAGAAGGGGAGGGAATTGTTAG
>NW_024509060.1:0-576 GCF_017590135.1 Pyrgilauda ruficollis | reverse complement strand
CTAGTCAAGCTTCTTATTTATAACACTGGTATAACTCCTTTTCTTAGTTTTACTTGTAAGCCTTTTCCTAATAAGTTGCTGCCTGCCCCAGGGACCAATAAGACATCCCCTATCTAAATTCTAGTTTCTCCCCTAATTGTTACATCTTTAATGACAGGAACTGTGAAACTCTTTCCTTTTGCTCCTGTTACTTTGGCAGTGTCTTTGCTTACACTATAACCTTTTGGAATATTTAACAGGCAGGTTCTTTCTGCCCTGTGTGTACCACAAATTCTTATTTTTCTTCTTGGGGTCTCACTTTTTAAGTTATCACAGACTCTAGATGGTATCCGTCTTCTAAAATATAGAGCTTATGACTTCTCTATTCCTGTTCTGTGCCCATCTCTCGGAAGATTTTCAGATCTTTTACCTGATTAGTGCAATTTCTCTTATAATGATCTACGTCTGTCTAACTATTCAGTTGGAATTTCTTCTTTCTCTCTTAAAAGCTGTCCCTTAAATGCCTTTTTTTTTTGCATTTCGCCTTCGATATGCTGCCTCATTTATTCCCTTTGTTAGAAATATGGTTAGTAATTC
>NW_024509059.1:0-576 GCF_017590135.1 Pyrgilauda ruficollis | reverse complement strand
TGGGGAAAAACCGGGGGAAAATGAGAGATTTTGGGGAAAAACCGAGGGAAAATGAGAGGTTTGGGGGAAAAGGAGAGTTTTGGGGGCAAAACCGGGGGAAAATGAGAGGTTTTGGGGCAAAACCGGGGGAAAATGAGAGGTTTTGGGGCAAAACCGGGGGAAAATGAGAGGTTTTGGGGCAAAACCGGGGGAAAATGAGAGGTTTTGGGGCAAAACACCTGCACGGGACCGGGACCGGGACCGGGAGCTCGGAGCGCCCCGGGCCGCGCTGGGGGCGGGGAAACCCGCCAACGCCCCGCCTCTAACCCCGCCCACAGTCCTCCAAACCACCGAGTCGCGCGGGCAGCCACACCCCAGCGGAAGCGGCTCCGTCTCCACTTCCCGCGTTGCCCGGCAACCGCCGCCGCTTCCGCTCACGCCGCGCCGAAGGGGCGTGGCCCGCGCCGGAAGGCGGAAGTGCCGCGGCGTTTCCCGTCTGTGGCGGAGCCGCCGCCGGGCGAGCGCGGCCGGGGGAGACGCGGAGAGCCCCGGGAGGCCCCGGGACAGCACCGGGACAGCAGCGGGCAGGCACACAGA
>NW_024509058.1:0-576 GCF_017590135.1 Pyrgilauda ruficollis | reverse complement strand
GGTGGGGATTGGGCACAGCTTGGACTTTATGGGCTTGGAGGCTTTCCCTGCCTGTGGGTTCAGAGGGAGCAGGATTGAAATCCATGGGCAAAAGGGATGGAACCTGGGTGCCTTTTTGGGGCTGCTGCTGCCATCCTCTCTTGAGCCCGAGGCTCTGAGCAGAGCAGGGGGGCTGGGAGGCTCCCAGCTCCTGCACGTCTGTGCTGTGCCTTTGGCATGTCCTGACCTTGGGCAATCGAGCAGGGTGGACACCTGACACCCCTGGATCCTCTTACCCCGGGTAAGCTGAGCCCTGCCAGCTCAGGAGGGGTCAGTCGTGTCTCCGTGGCTGCACTGCGGCTCAGCCTGGGTGCTCCTCCAAAGCCTGGGATGAGCTGAGCTTGGGGCCTGCAGGGATGAGCTGAGCCCTGATCTCGAGGCAGGGGACATGACAGCTGCTGGATTTCGGAGAAGGGAGGCTCAGGGGCTCTCTGTGAGCCTCTCTGGGTGGCCCAGCAGCAGTTTGGGTTGGGCTGCCTGTGTCCCACCATCCCTGCTGTTGTCCTGGTGCTGCTGGGTTTTGCTGTTCCCCTGTGA
>NW_024509057.1:0-576 GCF_017590135.1 Pyrgilauda ruficollis | reverse complement strand
AAAACCTCAGAGGTCCTGTCTCTAATTAATTCAAGATTCCCACAGGTCCCTTCTCCCGTGGACATTCTGTGATTCCCTGCCTGCCTCTCCAGCAGCTCTCCTGCACCATGCCCTGCTGGCTGTGCACGGATCTCAGCCACAGCTGCTTGGACAGAGGGGCTGGACAGAGGCAGAGCTCCTTCCCAAACTCCTGGGATTCCCTGGACAGCCAGCCAGGCTCTGCCAGGGCTCCCCGGAGTGACTCAGAGCACAAAGCTCATATTTATACACCAGGGATGTGCAAAAGCTGCACAGGATGAGAAAGTCCTTCAGCTTTCCTCAGCACTTCCATTTCTGGAGACACAGGGACATCAGAAACCAATCAATCAATCAATCAATCAACCAACCAATCAATCCCAGCTTCCCCAGCACAACTGCAGAAAACAAAATTCTCTTTGATTTCAATAAAATCACAGCTACCAATTTCAACAATCACAGCCACATCATTAAAAATGAATATACACAGGGAGAAGGTGGCTCCAAAGCGGCTGCTTTGGGAACAAATGAGGTCAGCTTTTACTCCTGACAGCTGGAACA
>NW_024509056.1:0-576 GCF_017590135.1 Pyrgilauda ruficollis | reverse complement strand
TCACTGTCACCATTGTCACTGCCACCATTGCCACTGCCACCCCCACCACTGTCACAGCCGCCACTGACACTGCCATCACTGCCACCACTGCCATCATCGCCATCCACCACCCCTGCCACTGCCACCCCTGCCACTGCCACTGCCACCAGCCAAGGATACATGGAGCTGCTGAGCTCTTCCAGCTGTGGGAGCAAAGGCAGAGGCTGAGGGCGTGGAGGGGACCCCGGCGTGCCCCAGGCCTGGCGGGGCAGGGGTGACACAGCGTGTCACAGCGTGTCACAGCGTGTCACAGGTGCCACTCACGTGTGCCAGCAGCTGGTCCAGGTTCCTGTCGGCCGCCGCCTTCTTCTGCTCCTCGGGGAGCTCCTCCACGCAGCCGTCCAGGCCGAAGTGCAGCCGCGCCAGCTTCTCCTGCAGCTCCCGCACGTGCTCCAGCTGCTCGAAGGAGCACGCCTTCCCTGGGGACAGCAGAACCTTCCAGAACTGCCCAGAGCACCTGCCCGAGGGATCAGTGCCAGCCCCCAGCCTGACCCTGCTCTGTGGATCCATCATCCATGGAGCCATGGATCCATCATC
>NW_024509055.1:0-9193 GCF_017590135.1 Pyrgilauda ruficollis | reverse complement strand
ATTATTATAATTGCTATTATTTATAATTTTTATTATATACAGCTTTATATAGGTGATACACATAATATATAATTTATTATATATTCGCTTATTTTATCATATTTAATGAATTTTATTTATATATTACACTATTGTGCTATATATTCTGCATTTGTATAAAAATTTATTGCCATATATTTATATTATATATTTATAGAACATATATTTATACAATATTTAAATAATTATATATAAATATATTATATATTTATATATTTTTATATATAAGTTGTGAGTTTTACAGTACTTTATTAACACGTCATTAAATTAAATTTATCTTTTCCCACAAGGTTTCTTAAGGGTAAATTGTAATTAAGAAATGACACAAATTATCTGACTTTTAACATAATAACTAATTACTCGTGCTCGCAATGCAGGCTTTTATCATCTAATTACACACTGCTAATCAAATTAATGAAGAGGAAGGTGAAGAAGGAGGAGTGGCTACTGCTTGAAAACTTCTGTCTTGTTTTTATTTATCAATATATATATTGATATGTGTAACATGTTGTATAATGTGTAATTATATAATTATATATTAATTATTATATGTATATAATATATATAATTATTATAAAAACGGGAATTGGGGGATTTGGCACCAAGAATATTTTCCTGCAGAAATAAAAGGGTTGTCCTGAGGACAGTGTGTCACTGGGGGATGGCCACGGGACAGCTTTATTATTTTATAATTTAAATTTATTTAATTAAATTTATTTATAATTTATTTAATTAAATTTATTTATAATTTTTGTTATTTTGTGGTTTATTATTTTCTTATTATTTTGGTCTTATTATTATTTATTATTCATTATTTATTATTTATTATTTTATTGATTCTTATTCTTTTATTCTCCATTATTATTTTATTATTTTATCAAAATAATAAAACATTTTCGAGGCTTAGAACCGGTTTTAGCAAGAGCAGAGCCCACGCTTTGTCACAGGCGGGGTGGCACCGTGTCCCCCCAGGCTCTCAGCGCCCTGCGGGGGTGTGGGGGACCCCCGGGACCCCCGGCTCTGCCCGGAGCACAAGGGGGGTTTAACAGCCCCGGGTTTAACAGCTCCGGGTTTAACAGCCCCGGGTTTAACAGCTCCGCCTGACACATCTGGTTGTGCTTAAAGTCCGCGGGGATGAGGGAGCTTTTCCAGCCAGGCCTAAAGTGGGCCTAGGCTGGGATGGGCTGGGACTGAGCTAGGGCTGAGCTGGGCCAGGACTGGGACTGGGGATGGACTGGGACTGAGCTGGGACTGGGCCGGGGACTGGGGCTGGGATTGGACTGGGACTGGGACTGAGCTGGGACTGGGCCGGGGACTGGGGCTGGGATTGGACTGGGACTGGGACTGAGCTGGGACTGGGCCGGGGACTGGGGCTGGGATTGGACTGGGACTGGGACTGAGCTGGGACTGGGCCGGGGACTGGGGCTGGGATTGGACTGGGACTGGGACTGAGCTGGGACTGGGCCGGGGACTGGGGCTGGGATTGGACTGGGACTGGGACTGAGCTGGGACTGGGACGGGGACTGGGGCTGGGATTGGACTGGGAGTGGGATTGGACTGGGACTGAGCTGGGACTGGGACTGGGACTGGGATTGGGACTGGGACTGGGATTGCGGCTGGGACTGGGACTGAGCTGGGACTGAGCTGGGACTGGGACTGGGATGGGACTGGGGCTGGGACTGGGATGGGACTGGGATGGAACTGGGACTGGGACTGGGACAGGGACTGGGACTGGGGCTGGGACTGGGACTGGGACTGGGACTGGGATTGGACTGGGACTGGGACTGGGACTGGGGCTAGGACTGGGACTGGGATTGGGGCTGGGATTGGGACTGGGACTGGGATGGGACTGGGACTGGGATTGGGACTGGGATGGGACTGGGATTGGGACTGGGACTGGGACTGGGACTGGGATTGGGACTGGGACTGGGGCTGGGACTGGGATGGGACTGGGACTGGGATGGGACTGGGATGGAACTGGGATTGGGACTGGAACTGGGAGTGGGACTGGAACTGGGATTGGGGCTGGGACTGGGACTGGGCTCAGCCTCACCAGCCCCACTCCCACTGATGCCTTAAGTTTTAGATTTTCTGTTTTTCAGACTGCGCTGCTTTACGCTGCAGTTCTGAGATTAATATTATGGGATGGCGAGCTCTGCACAGAGCAGGGAGACAAAACCATTCCTGCTCCAGCTGGGACCAAGGACAAATGATCCAAATCTCAGCCCAAGAGCACAAACCCCGTGGGATGAAGAGAGAAAAACCAGGATGGGACTGCATAACTTAAAACTGTAATTGGACAATTAAATCCAATATGCAAATGGGGCAGAGCTTATAGAAGTGACAGACCCCGTGACCATTGGTCCATTTAGTGACCATTTTGGTTCATTTTGGGTTCATTTTGTGACCATTTTGGTTCATTTTGGGTGTAGCCCTGGCTGGACTCTTGCACTGCCCAAGGTGGAACCTTTGAAGGCCTTTTGATAAATCCCTACTTTATTCTTTAACTCTGTCCAGTCTCTGTTCTAGCTCAGCCTTCCCGAGGCATCGCCACTTCAATTGAACCCACCTCTGAGCCTGCCTCAGTTTCCCTTTCTCAGTGTGAGGGGAACTAAACCCAGCTCCTCTCTGGAGAAAGCTGAGCCTGCCTCAGTTTCCCTTTCTCAGTGTGAGGGGAACTAAACCCAGCTCCTCTCTGGAGAAAGCTGAGCCTGCCTCAGTTTCCCTTTCTCAGTGTGAGGGGAACTAAACCCAGCTCCTCTCTGGAGAAAGCTGAGCCTGCCTCAGTTTCCCTTTCTCAGTGTGAGGGGAACTAAACCCAGCTCCTCTCTGGAGAAAGCTGAGCCTGCCTCAGTTTCCCTTTCTCAGTGTGAGGGGAACTAAACCCAGCTCCTCTCTGGAGAAAGCTGAGCCTGCCTCAGTTTCCCTCCCTCTCTCTGTGTGAAGGCTGGATGTGACCCCCAGCTTTTGGATGAGGGTGCCCAGTGCTCCTGGGCAGCCCCACGGGTGAGCCCTAAACCCCAGGGCATCCCAGGGACCCCCCCCAAAAAAAGCAGAAGCTCCATTCCCAGCTTTATTTACCCAATAAAATCCCCGTCCGTGCTGAGGAGCTCCTGCAAGGGCAGCGGGCAGAGACTTCCAGCAGCTCTTTGTCCAGCCCGTTTGTACAAGGAAATTCACAATTCAGCCCCGAGATCCCTCTTGCCCCAGGGCAAACACGTAGCCTTAATTAAAAACAAAATTAGTCCCACGGATGTGAGAACAATCCCGGGGAAGAGCTGCCAGCATGGAGCTTGGGGCTGGCTTTGGCTGTGGGTTTAATCCCTAAAAATTCCCCCAAAATTTTGCCCAAATTTCCCTGAATTCCCCCCAAATTCCCCCCAAAATCCCCCCGAATTCCCCTCAAATCCCCCCAAATTCCCCCCAAATCCCCCCAAATTCCCCATTCTGCAGCACTGCCCGCAGACCAAGGGCTGCCTGTGAAGGCACAAAGGGAGAAGATTTATCTGGAGAGGCCAGATGCACTCAGAGGAGCTTCAGGGGTCACAAACTGATGGCCCAGGGGACACGGTGACGGCCCCAGGAAAGGGCTCCCTATTTCCCAAGCTTTCTGGGGTTTTTCTGCCCCACGGTCCCCGAGGGGGCTGAGACCACAGGCAGAGCCTCAGCTGGTGGGATGGGATTTAAAGAGGGGCTGGACCCCCTTTTTCAACCCACGGGGCCTCTGTCTCTCTGCCACCAACCATCAGGGATTTGGGGCCGGAGGTGGAGTCCAGCCCTCAGCAAAGGCTGAGGATCTCTGCATCCCAATTCCACATCCCAATCCCAATCCCAATTCCCAATTCCACATCCCACTCCCAAACCCAATTCCCAATCCCAGTTCCCAATTCCACATCCCAATCCCAATTCCAACCCCAGTTCCAATTCCCAATTCCACATCCCACTCCCAATCCCAATTCCCAATTCCACATCCCAACCCCAATTCCAATTCCCAATCCCACATCCCAATTCCAACCCCAATCCCAATTCCCAATTCCACATCCCACTCCCAAACCCAATTCCCAATCCCAGTTCCCAATTGTGGAGTCCAGCCCTCAGCAAAGGCTGAGGATCTCTGCATCCCAATTCCACATCCCAATCCCAATCCCAATTCCCAATTCCACATCCCAACCCCAATTCCAATTCCCAATTCCACATCCCAATTCCAACCCCAATCCCAATTCCCAATTCCACATCCCACTCCCAAACCCAATTCCCAATCCCAGTTCCCAATTCTACATCCCAATCCCAATCCCAGTTCCCAATTCCACATCCCACTCCCAATTCCAATCCCAATTCCACATCCCAATTCCAATCCCAATCCCAATCCCAATCCCACATCTCAACCCCAATTCCCAATTCCAGCCTGCTGAGCTGTGTCCCATGGCTGCACCAGCTCCTCAGAACCAGGAACTGCAAGAGCAAACCTGATTTTATTTTAGAACAAATCAATTTTATTATATTAATAATTTTATTGAGTCCATCCCGTTCACAAAGAATCGCACCCCAATAAAAACAGCGAGCCAAAACCAGCCAATAACTGCAAATCTGCCTTTTTTCCTTTCATCCCTCCAACTCCTGTCTGGTTTCTCACCCTGTTATTTTTTTTATTTTCAGCCAATGAAATATTTCCACCTGAAGTGTAAAGCTGGATTTTCTCTCCTGGAGGATTTGGTCCCACAGAGCCGTGGGACTCAGCAGGGTGGAGCTTCCCCGAGGACGCCGCGGTGCGGGGGAACCCTGGGCGGTCAAACAACATCTGTGCAGCCCCAGCACAACCCCTCCCGACCCTTTTTTTTGCAGTTTTTTTCCCCAGGGGGCCCAAAATTCCTCGGCACAAGTGGCCCCGTGGCCCGTAAACAGCAGCCGAGGTCCGAGCTCCGCGTGTGAAGCAGAGCAGAGCGACCGCCATGCTCCTCCTGTCTCCGCCTGGGGCCAAGCTCGGGGATGGGGTCTCACAGCCCCTTCCCCCGAGACTTAAACTGGCTTAATTTAAACCTGGTTTTAACGCCATGGAGAGCTGTGCTGGAAGAAGAGGATGGGATACCCACGGATGATGGAATCCCCCTGGAAAATGGGGTGAATTTTCAGAGATTCTGAAAATACTCGCCGCGGAGCCCGATGGGGCTCCCCGCAATGCAGAGCGGGGCTTTAACTTCAGAGATGTTCCCAAATTTTGTCATCAAAGGCTCGCTTGCCCCTTGCGTTTAACCCCAGCGGTTTCTAAACGCTCCCAGTCCCCTTCCCGCAGCACGGCCGAGCCCCAACGGGAGCACAATGGAGTCTTGTTTCTGGTAACCCGAGATGCCTCAGCCCCAGCTCTTTAATTTTAGACTCCACCACCACGCTCGCATTCCTCAGCACTACAATGGCAGATATTTATACTCTGGAATGCAGAGCCCAGTGCTAATTTAGCAGGGCTGGTAAGTCAGGGCTGCTCCCCCAAAACGGGCTCTCCCCCCCGGACAAAATTGGAGCAAGGCAGAGTTTTACGGGTTTACAAATCTTTGCGTTTGTTCGCCAGCCCCTGCGCGTCCCCGTAAAAGTTAAATAACCTCAGTGGGCAGATGGACAAACCAGCTGGGGTGGGTGGCTGAGGGAGCGTGGCCACTGCCCGAGGAACAGACTCTGACCTCCACCGAGGGCCACCTGGAGTGGTGAAATGGTTGGAAGGGACCTTGGAGGTCACCTGGTTTGACTGTCAAACCCAGAATGGTTGGAAAGGACCTTGGAGGTCACCTGGTTTGACTGTCAAACCCAGAAATGGTTGGAAGGGACCTTGGAGGTCACCTGGTTTGACTCTCAAACCCAGAATGGTTGGAAGGGACCTTGGAGGTCACCTGGTTTGACTCTCAAACCCAGAATGGTTGGAAGGGACCTTGGAGGTCACCCGGTTTGACTCTCAAATCCACCACAGTTCCAGCTGGGTGCTGTGTCCATCACCTGGACACAGGAGAGGCCTGATGAGGCACGCAGGGTGTGAGGAACCCACAGAGGCTGGTTCAGCCCATGGTTAGCTGCTGTCGTTTTGGGCATCCCACATCCCAAGTCCACACAATGCTAAAAAGTCTGCTTTATAACCCTCAGCATGGTTCTTCTAGCTTCTTCTTTTATAAACCTCAGTGTGGTTCTTCTAGATTCTTCTAGCTAGCATTTCCTTGGGAAGGGCCTTGTGGCTGCAGCCCGATCTGCTCCAAAGGGGTGACCTCCCTCAGATTCACTAGCACAGCTGGAACCCACTGCTGTCCCCCTTGACCTATAAACTCCAGAGAAATGACAAAATCATCCTTGAAATATCTTGATGAGGCCAAAGCTGTGCAGAACCCTCACAGCAGCTCCATCTTTGCTTTCTCCCCACCAGCAGAAGGACGAGGACACGGCTCCGGATGCTCCGCTGGCCTTTCCTGAGGGAGGATGCTGCAGGACAGCCGCAGCGTGGTCTCTGTCTTGGAGCTGGGGACTTGAGTCTGGTTGCCCGCTGGAGAGCGGAGGAGGCCACGGCAGAGCTGTCCAGCCCCAGAGGGTCGGCGGGTGGCAGCTGATTGCGAGAGCAGCAGCGTTAGCAGATAAGGGAGGAGGTCAGCGCTGCGCAGCTAAATCCTTGACCTGCTGTTTAAAAGGTCGGGCAGAGTTCAATGGACTGCTCCAGGTCAATTCACTCAATTAAAATATTAGAGGTTGGAGGTGGGAGCGGGGAGGTGGAGGTGGTTGGCCTCTCTTCGTGGTGGGAAGGGATTAGGGGTGATGTCGGGGCGTCCTGGTGGGTGAAGGAGCCTGCAGCAAGATGCAAGAGGCAGAGATCGACTCCCAAATGGGATTGTGGAATCACTGAGGTTGGAAAAACCCTGCAGGATCATCGAATTAACCTGGCAGCGTCACCCCCATCACCACCCCATGTCCTTCTGCACCCCGAGGTGTGGTTTGGGTGTGGTGAGACAAAACCTCTGGCCGTGAACCCGGAGGTCAGTGGAGCTTGTCCCACGCTCAGGAGCCCAACCTCTGTAGATGCTACTGGGGATAAGAGGGGACAATCCATGGACCTCCACATCCTTGAGTGCCACCGCCAGCCCTGGAACGCCACGGCGCACGGACCACGCAGCAAAGCAGCGGTGACACCTGCCAGAATGATCTTTACATCAATATCTGAGAAGGGTTTGAACAACGCCCCGTGGGGCTGGGAAGGGTTCAGGACTCTTCCCCTGAGCGTGGAGGGTCTGCATTGTGGGGCTTTTTCCACGTCCATAAATCACTGCTCCCTGTGGCCCCTGCCCGGGCCCTACACAATTTGGGTGAGGTTATAAATAAGACTCTGGGCTCTTTCAGGCAGCTCTGGGTTCTATTCCCAATCCCAAAAATGAGCTCAGGAGTTGCCTCTACCCCAAACCACTCTGGGATTTTTGGAACAATGTCCAGGTCCTTCCCTGTGGGGCTGGAGGGCTCTTCCCTGAGCGTGGAGGGTCTGCATTGTGGGGTTTTTTCCATGTCCATAAATCACTGCTCTCTGTGGCCCCTGCACAATTCAGGTTGGGTTATAAATAAGATCCTGGGCTCTTTCAGGTTGATAAAGGCCCAGGCAGCTCTGGGTTCCCATCCCAACCCCAAAACCCAGCCCAGGAGCCGCCTCCACCTTGTCCACACCATCCTGGGGTGTCTGAACAACAGCCAGCTCCTTCCCGGGGGGGCAGGGCTGGGTTCAGGGCTCTCCCCCGAGGGTGGACGGTCAGCATTGTGGGGTTTATTTCCACATCCATAAATCACTGCTCTCTGTGGCCCCTGCCCAGGCCCTACACAATTTGTTATAAACAGGGCTGGGTTATAAATAGGACCCTGGGCCCTGTCAGGTCGATAAAGGCCCAGGCGAATGGAGCAGCGGGGAGGGCTCAGGACCACACCACCCTTCCATGACCTGTCAGGATACAGAACTCTGCTGCTTAGCCAGGCCCCGCACTGGACAGCCCTAAACTGGGACTAAAAACCCCACAAGTGCCCCGCCGCTGCTTCCCGACGCCGTAGGGGCCGCAGTAGCCAGAGATGCAGCTGGTAGCCCACTTGTGGTGGGCTTTGTGGGAGCCCAGGTGAGCTGGGGGGGATCCCAGGTGATCCCAGGGGGTTTGGGGCCGTGGTGGTCCCATGGGGTTAGGGACTGTGATGATCCCATGGGATTTGGGGCCGTTGGGGTCCCAGCCTGGGTTTGGGGCCGTGGTGAATCCATGGGGTTTGGGGCCGTGGTGGTCCCAGCCCAGAATTTGGGGATGTGGTGGTCCCAGCCCAGACTCTGGGGCCGTGGTGGTCCCAGCCCAGCGTTCAGCCCTGCCTCCTGCAGAACCAGCACCAGCCCCATCCCAGAGCCTCCCCCTGTTCCCAGGAGGGGTTCAGCGGCCACTGCAGCCCCCTGCCCTCGCCCAGGACCCCCAAACCCAACCCGGGGGCAGGGAGCTTCCCCAGCAGAGCCAGCCCAGTTCGGCCCCAGCGCTGCCTTGAGCAGCTCCAGTGATGAAAACCCCTTGATTGGAAACACGTGGGGATTGGTGGGGACACCAAAGGAGCTTCACACAGCACAGGGCACGTCCAGCAGATCCTGCTTTTCCAGCGGGCGGGGGGCTTGAGGCAGCCCCACGAAGCCGGGGGGATCGGGGAGACCCCACAGACCGGCTGCTCCTGGCGTTCCCTCCTGCGGGAAGGCAGGGGCTGGCAGAAGAAAATCATAAAACATGTAAAACCGGTAAGACACGTAAAAGATGTAAAACATACATGTAAAACCCATAAAACATGTAAAACATACATGTAAAACCCATAAAACATGTAAAACATGTAAAACACACATGTAAAACCCATAAAACATGTAAAACCCACAAAACCCATAAAACATGTAAAGCATACATGTAAAACCCATAAAACATTTAAAACCCATAAAACATGTAAAACATACATGTAAAACCCGTAAAACATGTAAAACCCGTAAAACATGTAAAAGATGTAAAACATGTAAAAGATGTAAAAGATGTAAAACATACATGTAAAACCCATAAAACATGTAAAACATACATGTAAAACCTGTAAAACATGTAAAAGATCTAAAACATGTAACACATACATGTAAAACCCATAAAACATG